>NW_027365343.1:0-121815 GCF_046119375.1 Phyllobates terribilis
ACTGACTGAATGAAAGGAGCTGGCATCTCACTCTCTTTGAATCTTCTTTATCATGCTAGGATTAGCAGGAAAAAGCAAAAAATTTCAGAATTGCACCTTGCAATGTGGAGATATTACTGTTTGTGCATTTACAATATTCATTGATTTTTGCCATTGAAAAACATGTTTTTCATATACCAGAAATGTTTGAAGCTACTGACTGAATGAAAGGAGCTGGCATCTCACTCACTTTGAATCTTCTTTATCATGCTAGGATTAGCAGGAAAAAGCAAAAAATTTCAGAATTGCACCTTGCAATGTGGAGATATTACTGTTTGTGCATTTACAATATTCATTGATTTTTGCCATTGAAAAACATGTTTTTCATATACCAGAAATGTTTGAAGCTACTGACTGAATGAAAGGAGCTGGCATCTCACTCTCTTTGAATCTTCTTTATCATGCTAGGATTAGCAGGAAAAAGCAAAAAATTTCAGAATTGCACCTTGCAATGTGGAGATATTACTGTTTGTGCATTTACAATATTCATTGATTTTTGCCATTGAAAAACATGTTTTTCATATACCAGAAATGTTTGAAGCTACTGACTGAATGAAAGGAGCTGGCATCTCACTCTCTTTGAATCTTCTTTATCATGCTAGGATTAACAGGAAAAAGCAAAAAATTTCAGAATTGCACCTTGCAATGTGGAGATATTACTGTTTGTGCATTTACAATATTCATTGATTTTTGCCATTGAAAAACGTCCAGAAATGTTTGAAGCTACTGACTGAATGAAAGGAGCTGGCATCTCACTCTCTTTGAATCTTCTTTATCATGCTAGGATTAGCAGGAAAAAGCAAAAAATTTCAGAATTGCACCTTGCAATGTGGAGATATTACTGTTTGTGCATTTACATTATTCATTGATTTTTGCCATTGAAAAACATGTTTTTCATATACCAGAAATGTTTGAAGCTACTGACTGAATGAAAGGAGCTGGCATCTCACTCTGAATCTTCTTTATCATGCTAGGATTAGCAGGAAAAAGCAAAAAATTTCAGAATTGCACCTTGCAATGTGGAGATATTACTGTTTGTGCATTTACAATATTCATTGATTTTTGCCATTGAAAAACATGTTTTTCATATACCAGAAATGTTTGAAGCTACTGACTGAATGAAAGGAGCTGGCATCTCACTCTCTTTGAATCTTCTTTATCCTGCTAGGATTAGCAGGAAAAAGCAAAAAATTTCAGAATTGCACCTTGCAATGTGGAGATATTACTGTTTGTGCATTTACAATATTCATTGATTTTTGCCATTGAAAAACGTCCAGAAATGTTTGAAGCTACTGACTGAATGAAAGGAGCTGGCATCTCACTCTCTTTGAATCTTCTTTATCATGCTAGGATTAGCAGGAAAAAGCAAAAAATTTCAGAATTGCACCTTGCAATGTGGAGATATTACTGTTTGTGCATTTACAATATTCATTGATTTTTGCCATTGAAAAACATGTTTTTCATATACCAGAAATGTTTGAAGCTACTGACAATGAAAGGAGCTGGCATCTCACTCTCTTTGAATCTTCTTTATCATGCTAGGATTAACAGGAAAAAGCAAAAAATTTCAGAATTGCACCTTGCAATGTGGAGATATTACTGTTTGTGCATTTACAATATTCATTCATTTTTGCCATTGAAAAACATGTTTTTCATATACCAGAAATGTTTGAAGCTACTGACTGAATGAAAGGAGCTGGCATCTCTCTCTCTTTGAATCTTCTTTATCATGCTAGGATTAACAGGAAAAAGCAAAAAATTTCAGAATTGCACCTTGCAATGTGGAGATATTACTGTTTGTGCATTTACAATATTCATTGATTTTTGCCATTGAAAAACATGTTTTTCATATACCAGAAATGTTTGAAGCTACTGACTGAATGAAAGGAGCTGGCATCTCACTCTCTTTGAATCTTCTTTATCCTGCTAGGATTAGCAGGAAAAAGCAAAAAATTTCAGAATTGCACCTTGCAATGTGGAGATATTACTGTTTGTGCATTTACAATATTCATTGATTTTTGCCATTGAAAAACGTCCAGAAATGTTTGAAGCTACTGACTGAATGAAAGGAGCTGGCATCTCACTCTCTTTGAATCTTCTTTATCATGCTAGGATTAGCAGGAAAAAGCAAAAAATTTCAGAATTGCACCTTGCAATGTGGAGATATTACTGTTTGTGCATTTACAATATTCATTGATTTTTGCCATTGAAAAACATCATGTTATTCATATACCAGAAATGTTTGAAGCTACTGACTGAATGAAAGGAGCTGGCATCTCACTCTCTTTGAATCTTCTTTATCATGCTAGGATTAACAGGAAAAAGCAAAAAATTTCAGAATTGCACCTTGCAATGTGGAGATATTACTGTTTGTGCATTTACAATATTCATTGATTTTTGCCATTGAAAAACGTCCAGAAATGTTTGAAGCTACTGACTGAATGAAAGGAGCTGGCATCTCACTCTCTTTGAATCTTCTTTATCATGCTAGGATTAGCAGGAAAAAGCAAAAAATTTCAGAATTGCACCTTGCAATGTGGAAATATTACTGTTTGTGCATTTACAATATTCATTGATTTTTGCCATTGAAAAACATGTTTTTCATATACCAGAAATGTTTGAAGCTACTGACTGAATGAAAGGAGCTGGCATCTCACTCTCTTTGAATCTTCTTTATCATGCTAGGATTAGCAGGAAAAAGCAAAAAATTTCAGAATTGCACCTTGCAATGTGGAGATATTAGTGTTTGTGCATTTACAATATTCATTGATTTTTGCCATTGAAAAACATGTTTTTCATATACCAGAAATGTTTGAAGCTACTGACAATGAAAGGAGCTGGCATCTCACTCTCTTTGAATCTTCTTCATCATGCTAGGATTAGCAGGAAAAAGCAAAAAATTTCAGAATTGCACCTTGCAATGTGGAGATATTAGTGTTTGTGCATTTACAATATTCATTGATTTTTGCCATTGAAAAACATGTTTTTCATATACCAGAAATGTTTGAAGCTACTGACTGAATGAAAGGAGCTGGCATCTCACTCTCTTTGAATCTTCTTTATCATGCTAGGATTAGCAGGAAAAAGCAAAAAATTTCAGAATTGCACCTTGCAATGTGGAGATATTAGTGTTTGTGCATTTACAATATTCATTGATTTTTGCCATTGAAAAACATGTTTTTCATATACCAGAAATGTTTGAAGCTACTGACTGAAAGAAAGGAGCTGGCATCTCACTCTCTTTGAATCTTCTTTATCATGCTAGGATTAGCAGGAAAAAGCAAAAAATTTCAGAATTGCACCTTGCAATGTGGAGATATTACTGTTTGTGCATTTACAATATTCATTGATTTTTGCCATTGAAAAACGTCCAGAAATGTTTGAAGCTACTGACTGAATGAAAGGAGCTGGCATCTCACTCTCTTTGAATCTTCTTTATCATGCTAGGATTAGCAGGAAAAAGCAAAAAATTTCAGAATTGCACCTTGCAATGTGGAGATATTACTGTTTGTGCATTTACAATATTCATTGATTTTTGCCATTGAAAAACGTCCAGAAATGTTTGAAGCTACTGACTGAATGAAAGGAGCTGGCATCTCACTCTCTTTGAATCTTCTTTATCATGCTAGGATTAGCAGGAAAAAGCAAAAAATTTCAGAATTGCACCTTGCAATGTGGAGATATTACTGTTTGTGCATTTACAATATTCATTGATTTTTGCCATTGAAAAACATCATGTTATTCATATACCAGAAATGTTTGAAGCTACTGACTGAATGAAAGGAGCTGGCATCTCACTCTCTTTGAATCTTATTTATCATGCTAGGATTAACAGGAAAAAGCAAAAAATTTCAGAATTGCACCTTGCAATGTGGAGATATTACTGTTTGTGCATTTACAATATTCATTGATTTTTGCCATTGAAAAACGTCCAGAAATGTTTGAAGCTACTGACTGAATGAAAGGAGCTGGCATCTCACTCTCTTTGAATCTTCTTTATCATGCTAGGATTAGCAGGAAAAAGCAAAAAATTTCAGAATTGCACCTTGCAATGTGGAAATATTACTGTTTGTGCATTTACAATATTCATTGATTTTTGCCATTGAAAAACATGTTTTTCATATACCAGAAATGTTTGAAGCTACTGACTGAATGAAAGGAGCTGGCATCTCACTCTCTTTGAATCTTCTTTATCATGCTAGGATTAGCAGGAAAAAGCAAAAAATTTCAGAATTGCACCTTGCAATGTGGAGATATTAGTGTTTGTGCATTTACAATATTCATTGATTTTTGCCATTGAAAAACATGTTTTTCATATACCAGAAATGTTTGAAGCTTACTGACAATGAAAGGAGCTGGCATCTCACTCTCTTTGAATCTTCTTTATCATGCTAGGATTAGCAGGAAAAAGCAAAAAATTTCAGAATTGCACCTTGCAATGTGGAGATATTAGTGTTTGTGCATTTACAATATTCATTGATTTTTGCCATTGAAAAACATGTTTTTCATATACCAGAAATGTTTGAAGCTACTGACTGAATGAAAGGAGCTGGCATCTCACTCTCTTTGAATCTTCTTTATCATGCTAGGATTAGCAGGAAAAAGCAAAAAATTTCAGAATTGCACCTTGCAATGTGGAAATATTACTGTTTGTGCATTTACGATATTCATTGATTTTTGCCATTGAAAAACATGTTTTTCATATACCAGAAATGTTTGAAGCTACTGACTGAATGAAAGGAGCTGGCATCTCACTCTCTTTGAATCTTCTTTATCATGCTAGGATTAGCAGGAAAAAGCAAAAAATTTCAGAATTGCACCTTGCAATGTGGAGATATTAGTGTTTGTGCATTTACAATATTCATTGATTTTTGCCATTGAAAAACATGTTTTTCATATACCAGAAATGTTTGAAGCTTACTGACAATGAAAGGAGCTGGCATCTCACTCTCTTTGAATCTTCTTTATCATGCTAGGATTAGCAGGAAAAAGCAAAAAATTTCAGAATTGCACCTTGCAATGTGGAGATATTAGTGTTTGTGCATTTACAATATTCATTGATTTTTGCCATTGAAAAACATGTTTTTCATATACCAGAAATGTTTGAAGCTACTGACTGAATGAAAGGAGCTGGCATCTCACTCTCTTTGAATCTTCTTTATCATGCTAGGATTAGCAGGAAAAAGCAAAAAATTTCAGAATTGCACCTTGCAATGTGGAGATATTAGTGTTTGTGCATTTACAATATTCATTGATTTTTGCCATTGAAAAACATGTTTTTCATATACCAGAAATGTTTGAAGCTACTGACTGAATGAAAGGAGCTGGCATCTCACTCTCTTTGAATCTTCTTTATCATGCTAGGATTAGCAGGAAAAAGCAAAAAATTTCAGAATTGCACCTTGCAATGTGGAGATATTACTGTTTGTGCATTTACAATATTCATTGATTTTTGCCATTGAAAAACATGTTTTTCATATACCAGAAATGTTTGAAGCTACTGACTGAATGAAAGGAGCTGGCATCTCACTCTCTTTGAATCTTCTTTATCATGCTAGGATTAACAGGATAAAGCAAAAAATTTCAGAATTGCACCTTGCAATGTGGAGATATTACTGTTTGTGCATTTACAATATTCATTGATTTTTGCCATTGAAAAACGTCCAGAAATGTTTGAAGCTACTGACTGAATGAAAGGAGCTGGCATCTCACTCTCTTTGAATCTTCTTTATCATGCGAGGATTAGCAGGAAAAAGCAAAAAATTTCAGAATTGCACCTTGCAATGTGGAGATATTACTGTTTGTGCATTTACAATATTCATTGATCTTTGCCATTGAAAAACATGTTTTTCATATACCAGAAATGTTTGAAGCTACTGACTGAATGAAAGGAGCTGGCATCTCACTCTCTTTGAATCTTCTTTATCATGCTAGGATTAGCAGGAAAAAGCAAAAAATTTCAGAATTGCACCTTGCAATGTGGAGATATTACTGTTTGTGCATTTACAATATTCATTGATTTTTGCCATTGAAAAACATGTTTTTCATATACCAGAAATGTTTGAAGCTACTGACAATGAAAGGAGCTGGCATCTCACTCTCTTTGAATCTTCTTTATCATGCTAGGATTAGCAGGAAAAAGCAAAAAATTTCAGAATTGCACCTTGCAATGTGGAGATATTACTGTTTGTGCATTTACAATATTCATTCATTTTTGCCATTGAAAAACATGTTTTTCATATACCAGAAATGTTTGAAGCTACTGACTGAATGAAAGGAGCTGGCATCTCTCTCTCTTTGAATCTTCTTTATCATGCTAGGATTAACAGGAAAAAGCAAAAAATTTCAGAATTGCACCTTGCAATGTGGAGATATTACTGTTTGTGCATTTACAATATTCATTGATTTTTGCCATTGAAAAACATGTTTTTCATATACCAGAAATGTTTGAAGCTACTGACTGAATGAAAGGAGCTGGCATCTCACTCTCTTTGAATCTTCTTTATCCTGCTAGGATTAGCAGGAAAAAGCAAAAAATTTCAGAATTGCACCTTGCAATGTGGAGATATTACTGTTTGTGCATTTACAATATTCATTGATTTTTGCCATTGAAAAACGTCCAGAAATGTTTGAAGCTACTGACTGAATGAAAGGAGCTGGCATCTCACTCTCTTTGAATCTTCTTTATCATGCTAGGATTAGCAGGAAAAAGCAAAAAATTTCAGAATTGCACCTTGCAATGTGGAGATATTACTGTTTGTGCATTTACAATATTCATTGATTTTTGCCATTGAAAAACATCATGTTATTCATATACCAGAAATGTTTGAAGCTACTGACTGAATGAAAGGAGCTGGCATCTCACTCTCTTTGAATCTTCTTTATCATGCTAGGATTAACAGGAAAAAGCAAAACATTTCAGAATTGCACCTTGCAATGTGGAGATATTACTGTTTGTGCATTTACAATATTCATTGATTTTTGCCATTGAAAAACGTCCAGAAATGTTTGAAGCTACTGACTGAATGAAAGGAGCTGGCATCTCACTCTCTTTGAATCTTCTTTATCATGCTAGGATTAGCAGGAAAAAGCAAAAAATTTCAGAATTGCACCTTGCAATGTGGAAATATTACTGTTTGTGCATTTACAATATTCATTGATTTTTGCCATTGAAAAACATGTTTTTCATATACCAGAAATGTTTGAAGCTACTGACTGAATGAAAGGAGCTGGCATCTCACTCTCTTTGAATCTTCTTTATCATGCTAGGATTAGCAGGAAAAAGCAAAAAATTTCAGAATTGCACCTTGCAATGTGGAGATATTAGTGTTTGTGCATTTACAATATTCATTGATTTTTGCCATTGAAAAACATGTTTTTCATATACCAGAAATGTTTGAAGCTACTGACAATGAAAGGAGCTGGCATCTCACTCTCTTTGAATCTTCTTTATCATGCTAGGATTAGCAGGAAAAAGCAAAAAATTTCAGAATTGCACCTTGCAATGTGGAGATATTAGTGTTTTTGCATTTACAATATTCATTGATTTTTGCCATTGAAAAACATGTTTTTCATATACCAGAAATGTTTGAAGCTACTGACTGAATGAAAGGAGCTGGCATCTCACTCTGTTTGAATCTTCTTTATCATGCTAGGATTAGCAGGAAAAAGCAAAAAATTTCAGAATTGCACCTTGCAATGTGGAGATATTAGTGTTTGTGCATTTACAATATTCATTGATTTTTGCCATTGAAAAACATGTTTTTCATATACCAGAAATGTTTGAAGCTACTGACTGAATGAAAGGAGCTGGCATCTCACTCTCTTTGAATCTTCTTTATCATGCTAGGATTAGCAGGAAAAAGCAAAAAATTTCAGAATTGCACCTTGCAATGTGGAGATATTACTGTTTGTGCATTTACAATATTCATTGATTTTTGCCATTGAAAAACGTCCAGAAATGTTTGAAGCTACTGACTGAATGAAAGGAGCTGGCATCTCACTCTCTTTGAATCTTCTTTATCATGCTAGGATTAGCAGGAAAAAGCAAAAAATTTCAGAATTGCACCTTGCAATGTGGAGATATTACTGTTTGTGCATTTACAATATTCATTGATTTTTGCCATTGAAAAACATGTTTTTCATATACCAGAAATGTTTGAAGCTACTGACAATGAAAGGAGCTGGCATCTCACTCTCTTTGAATCTTCTTTATCATGCTAGGATTAACAGGAAAAAGCAAAAAATTTCAGAATTGCACCTTGCAATGTGGAGATATTACTGTTTGTGCATTTACAATATTCATTCATTTTTGCCATTGAAAAACATGTTTTTCATATACCAGAAATGTTTGAAGCTACTGACTGAATGAAAGGAGCTGGCATCTCTCTCTCTTTGAATCTTCTTTATCATGCTAGGATTAACAGGAAAAAGCAAAAAATTTCAGAATTGCACCTTGCAATGTGGAGATATTACTGTTTGTGCATTTACAATATTCATTGATTTTTGCCATTGAAAAACATGTTTTTCATATACCAGAAATGTTTGAAGCTACTGACTGAATGAAAGGAGCTGGCATCTCACTCTCTTTGAATCTTCTTTATCCTGCTAGGATTAGCAGGAAAAAGCAAAAAATTTCAGAATTGCACCTTGCAATGTGGAGATATTACTGTTTGTGCATTTACAATATTCATTGATTTTTGCCATTGAAAAACGTCCAGAAATGTTTGAAGCTACTGACTGAATGAAAGGAGCTGGCATCTCACTCTCTTTGAATCTTCTTTATCATGCTAGGATTAGCAGGAAAAAGCAAAAAATTTCAGAATTGCACCTTGCAATGTGGAGATATTACTGTTTGTGCATTTACAATATTCATTGATTTTTGCCATTGAAAAACATCATGTTATTCATATACCAGAAATGTTTGAAGCTACTGACTGAATGAAAGGAGCTGGCATCTCACTCTCTTTGAATCTTCTTTATCATGCTAGGATTAACAGGAAAAAGCAAAAAATTTCAGAATTGCACCTTGCAATGTGGAGATATTACTGTTTGTGCATTTACAATATTCATTGATTTTTGCCATTGAAAAAGTCCAGAAATGTTTGAAGCTACTGACTGAATGAAAGGAGCTGGCATCTCACTCTCTTTGAATCTTCTTTATCATGCTAGGATTAGCAGGAAAAAGCAAAAAATTTCAGAATTGCACCTTGCAATGTGGAAATATTACTGTTTGTGCATTTACAATATTCATTGATTTTTGCCATTGAAAAACATGTTTTTCATATACCAGAAATGTTTGAAGCTACTGACTGAATGAAAGGAGCTGGCATCTCACTCTCTTTGAATCTTCTTTATCATGCTAGGATTAGCAGGAAAAAGCAAAAAATTTCAGAATTGCACCTTGCAATGTGGAGATATTAGTGTTTGTGCATTTACAATATTCATTGATTTTTGCCATTGAAAAACATGTTTTTCATATACCAGAAATGTTTGAAGCTACTGACAATGAAAGGAGCTGGCATCTCACTCTCTTTGAATCTTCTTCATCATGCTAGGATTAGCAGGAAAAAGCAAAAAATTTCAGAATTGCACCTTGCAATGTGGAGATATTAGTGTTTGTGCATTTACAATATTCATTGATTTTTGCCATTGAAAAACATGTTTTTCATATACCAGAAATGTTTGAAGCTACTGACTGAATGAAAGGAGCTGGCATCTCACTCTCTTTGAATCTTCTTTATCATGCTAGGATTAGCAGGAAAAAGCAAAAAATTTCAGAATTGCACCTTGCAATGTGGAGATATTAGTGTTTGTGCATTTACAATATTCATTGATTTTTGCCATTGAAAAACATGTTTTTCATATACCAGAAATGTTTGAAGCTACTGACTGAAAGAAAGGAGCTGGCATCTCACTCTCTTTGAATCTTCTTTATCATGCTAGGATTAGCAGGAAAAAGCAAAAAATTTCAGAATTGCACCTTGCAATGTGGAGATATTACTGTTTGTGCATTTACAATATTCATTGATTTTTGCCATTGAAAAACGTCCAGAAATGTTTGAAGCTACTGACTGAATGAAAGGAGCTGGCATCTCACTCTCTTTGAATCTTCTTTATCATGCTAGGATTAGCAGGAAAAAGCAAAAAATTTCAGAATTGCACCTTGCAATGTGGAGATATTACTGTTTGTGCATTTACAATATTCATTGATTTTTGCCATTGAAAAACGTCCAGAAATGTTTGAAGCTACTGACTGAATGAAAGGAGCTGGCATCTCACTCTCTTTGAATCTTCTTTATCATGCTAGGATTAGCAGGAAAAAGCAAAAAATTTCAGAATTGCACCTTGCAATGTGGAGATATTACTGTTTGTGCATTTACAATATTCATTGATTTTTGCCATTGAAAAACATCATGTTATTCATATACCAGAAATGTTTGAAGCTACTGACTGAATGAAAGGAGCTGGCATCTCACTCTCTTTGAATCTTATTTATCATGCTAGGATTAACAGGAAAAAGCAAAAAATTTCAGAATTGCACCTTGCAATGTGGAGATATTACTGTTTGTGCATTTACAATATTCATTGATTTTTGCCATTGAAAAACGTCCAGAAATGTTTGAAGCTACTGACTGAATGAAAGGAGCTGGCATCTCACTCTCTTTGAATCTTCTTTATCATGCTAGGATTAGCAGGAAAAAGCAAAAAATTTCAGAATTGCACCTTGCAATGTGGAAATATTACTGTTTGTGCATTTACAATATTCATTGATTTTTGCCATTGAAAAACATGTTTTTCATATACCAGAAATGTTTGAAGCTACTGACTGAATGAAAGGAGCTGGCATCTCACTCTCTTTGAATCTTCTTTATCATGCTAGGATTAGCAGGAAAAAGCAAAAAATTTCAGAATTGCACCTTGCAATGTGGAGATATTAGTGTTTGTGCATTTACAATATTCATTGATTTTTGCCATTGAAAAACATGTTTTTCATATACCAGAAATGTTTGAAGCTTACTGACAATGAAAGGAGCTGGCATCTCACTCTCTTTGAATCTTCTTTATCATGCTAGGATTAGCAGGAAAAAGCAAAAAATTTCAGAATTGCACCTTGCAATGTGGAGATATTAGTGTTTGTGCATTTACAATATTCATTGATTTTTGCCATTGAAAAACATGTTTTTCATATACCAGAAATGTTTGAAGCTACTGACTGAATGAAAGGAGCTGGCATCTCACTCTCTTTGAATCTTCTTTATCATGCTAGGATTAGCAGGAAAAAGCAAAAAATTTCAGAATTGCACCTTGCAATGTGGAGATATTAGTGTTTGTGCATTTACAATATTCATTGATTTTTGCCATTGAAAAACATGTTTTTCATATACCAGAAATGTTTGAAGCTACTGACTGAATGAAAGGAGCTGGCATCTCACTCTCTTTGAATCTTCTTTATCATGCTAGGATTAGCAGGAAAAAGCAAAAAATTTCAGAATTGCACCTTGCAATGTGGAGATATTACTGTTTGTGCATTTACAATATTCATTGATTTTTGCCATTGAAAAACATGTTTTTCATATACCAGAAATGTTTGAAGCTACTGACTGAATGAAAGGAGCTGGCATCTCACTCTCTTTGAATCTTCTTTATCATGCTAGGATTAACAGGATAAAGCAAAAAATTTCAGAATTGCACCTTGCAATGTGGAGATATTACTGTTTGTGCATTTACAATATTCATTGATTTTTGCCATTGAAAAACGTCCAGAAATGTTTGAAGCTACTGACTGAATGAAAGGAGCTGGCATCTCACTCTCTTTGAATCTTCTTTATCATGCGAGGATTAGCAGGAAAAAGCAAAAAATTTCAGAATTGCACCTTGCAATGTGGAGATATTACTGTTTGTGA
Organism: Phyllobates terribilis; assembly: GCF_046119375.1. NCBI lineage: Eukaryota > Metazoa > Chordata > Amphibia > Anura > Dendrobatidae > Phyllobates > Phyllobates terribilis. Next base: position 11,946 of record NW_027365343.1, read on the forward strand.
ATTTACAATATTCATTGATCTTTGCCATTGAAAAACATGTTTTTCATATACCAGAAATGTTTGAAGCTACTGACTGAATGAAAGGAGCTGGCATCTCACTCTCTTTGAATCTTCTTTATCATGCTAGGATTAGCAGGAAAAAGCAAAAAATTTCAGAATTGCACCTTGCAATGTGGAGATATTACTGTTTGTGCATTTACAATATTCATTGATTTTTGCCATTGAAAAACATGTTTTTCATATACCAGAAATGTTTGAAGCTACTGACAATGAAAGGAGCTGGCATCTCACTCTCTTTGAATCTTCTTTATCATGCTAGGATTAGCAGGAAAAAGCAAAAAATTTCAGAATTGCACCTTGCAATGTGGAGATATTACTGTTTGTGCATTTACAATATTCATTCATTTTTGCCATTGAAAAACATGTTTTTCATATACCAGAAATGTTTGAAGCTACTGACTGAATGAAAGGAGCTGGCATCTCTCTCTCTTTGAATCTTCTTTATCATGCTAGGATTAACAGGAAAAAGCAAAAAATTTCAGAATTGCACCTTGCAATGTGGAGATATTACTGTTTGTGCATTTACAATATTCATTGATTTTTGCCATTGAAAAACATGTTTTTCATATACCAGAAATGTTTGAAGCTACTGACTGAATGAAAGGAGCTGGCATCTCACTCTCTTTGAATCTTCTTTATCCTGCTAGGATTAGCAGGAAAAAGCAAAAAATTTCAGAATTGCACCTTGCAATGTGGAGATATTACTGTTTGTGCATTTACAATATTCATTGATTTTTGCCATTGAAAAACGTCCAGAAATGTTTGAAGCTACTGACTGAATGAAAGGAGCTGGCATCTCACTCTCTTTGAATCTTCTTTATCATGCTAGGATTAGCAGGAAAAAGCAAAAAATTTCAGAATTGCACCTTGCAATGTGGAGATATTACTGTTTGTGCATTTACAATATTCATTGATTTTTGCCATTGAAAAACATCATGTTATTCATATACCAGAAATGTTTGAAGCTACTGACTGAATGAAAGGAGCTGGCATCTCACTCTCTTTGAATCTTCTTTATCATGCTAGGATTAACAGGAAAAAGCAAAACATTTCAGAATTGCACCTTGCAATGTGGAGATATTACTGTTTGTGCATTTACAATATTCATTGATTTTTGCCATTGAAAAACGTCCAGAAATGTTTGAAGCTACTGACTGAATGAAAGGAGCTGGCATCTCACTCTCTTTGAATCTTCTTTATCATGCTAGGATTAGCAGGAAAAAGCAAAAAATTTCAGAATTGCACCTTGCAATGTGGAAATATTACTGTTTGTGCATTTACAATATTCATTGATTTTTGCCATTGAAAAACATGTTTTTCATATACCAGAAATGTTTGAAGCTACTGACTGAATGAAAGGAGCTGGCATCTCACTCTCTTTGAATCTTCTTTATCATGCTAGGATTAGCAGGAAAAAGCAAAAAATTTCAGAATTGCACCTTGCAATGTGGAGATATTAGTGTTTGTGCATTTACAATATTCATTGATTTTTGCCATTGAAAAACATGTTTTTCATATACCAGAAATGTTTGAAGCTACTGACAATGAAAGGAGCTGGCATCTCACTCTCTTTGAATCTTCTTTATCATGCTAGGATTAGCAGGAAAAAGCAAAAAATTTCAGAATTGCACCTTGCAATGTGGAGATATTAGTGTTTTTGCATTTACAATATTCATTGATTTTTGCCATTGAAAAACATGTTTTTCATATACCAGAAATGTTTGAAGCTACTGACTGAATGAAAGGAGCTGGCATCTCACTCTGTTTGAATCTTCTTTATCATGCTAGGATTAGCAGGAAAAAGCAAAAAATTTCAGAATTGCACCTTGCAATGTGGAGATATTAGTGTTTGTGCATTTACAATATTCATTGATTTTTGCCATTGAAAAACATGTTTTTCATATACCAGAAATGTTTGAAGCTACTGACTGAATGAAAGGAGCTGGCATCTCACTCTCTTTGAATCTTCTTTATCATGCTAGGATTAGCAGGAAAAAGCAAAAAATTTCAGAATTGCACCTTGCAATGTGGAGATATTACTGTTTGTGCATTTACAATATTCATTGATTTTTGCCATTGAAAAACATGTTTTTCATATACCAGAAATGTTTGAAGCTACTGACTGAATGAAAGGAGCTGGCATCTCACTCTCTTTGAATCTTCTTTATCATGCTAGGATTAACAGGAAAAAGCAAAAAATTTCAGAATTGCACCTTGCAATGTGGAGATATTACTGTTTGTGCATTTACAATATTCATTGATTTTTGCCATTGAAAAACGTCCAGAAATGTTTGAAGCTACTGACTGAATGAAAGTAGCTGGCATCTCACTCTCTTTGAATCTTCTTTATCATGCTAGGATTAGCAGGAAAAAGCAAAAAATTTCAGAATTGCACCTTGCAATGTGGAGATATTACTGTTTGTGCATTTACAATATTCATTGATTTTTGCCATTGAAAAACGCCCAGAAATGTTTGAAGCTACTGACTGAATGAAAGGAGCTGGCATCTCACTCTCTTTGAATCTTCTTTATCATGCTAGGATTAGCAGGAAAAAGCAAAAAATTTCAGAATTGCACCTTGCAATGTGGAGATATTACTGTTTGTGCATTTACAATATTCATTGATTTTTGCCATTGAAAAACATCATGTTATTCATATACCAGAAATGTTTGAAGCTACTGACTGAATGAAAGGAGCTGGCATCTCACTCTCTTTGAATCTTCTTTATCATGCTAGGATTAACAGGAAAAAGCAAAAAATTTCAGAATTGCACCTTGCAATGTGGAGATATTACTGTTTGTGCATTTACAATATTCATTGATTTTTGCCATTGAAAAACGTCCAGAAATGTTTGAAGCTACTGACTGAATGAAAGGAGCTGGCATCTCACTCTCTTTGAATCTTCTTTATCATGCTAGGATTAGCAGGAAAAAGCAAAAAATTTCAGAATTGCACCTTGCAATGTGGAAATATTACTGTTTGTGCATTTACAATATTCATTGATTTTTGCCATTGAAAAACATGTTTTTCATATACCAGAAATGTTTGAAGCTACTGACTGAATGAAAGGAGCTGGCATCTCACTCTCTTTGAATCTTCTTTATCATGCTAGGATTAGCAGGAAAAAGCAAAAAATTTCAGAATTGCACCTTGCAATGTGGAGATATTAGTGTTTGTGCATTTACAATATTCATTGATTTTTGCCATTGAAAAACATGTTTTTCATATACCAGAAATGTTTGAAGCTACTGACAATGAAAGGAGCTGGCATCTCACTCTCTTTGAATCTTCTTTATCATGCTAGGATTAGCAGGAAAAAGCAAAAAATTTCAGAATTGCACCTTGCAATGTGGAGATATTACTGTTTGTGCATTTACAATATTCATTGATTTTTGCCATTGAAAAACATGTTTTTCATATACCAGAAATGTTTGAAGCTACTGACTGAATGAAAGGAGCTGGCATCTCACTCTCTTTGAATCTTCTTTATCCTGCTAGGATTAGCAGGAAAAAGCAAAAAATTTCAGAATTGCACCTTGCAATGTGGAGATATTACTGTTTGTGCATTTACAATATTCATTGATTTTTGCCATTGAAAAACGTCCAGAAATGTTTGAAGCTACTGACTGAATGAAAGGAGCTGGCATCTCACTCTCTTTGAATCTTCTTTATCGTGCTAGGATTAACAGGAAAAAGCAAAAAATTTCAGAATTGCACCTTGCAATGTGGAGATATTACTGTTTGTGCATTTACAATATTCATTGATTTTTGCCATTGAAAAACATCCAGAAATGTTTGAAGCTACTGACTGAATGAAAGGAGCTGGCATCTCACTCTCTTTGAATCTTCTTTATCATGCTAGGATTAGCAGGAAAAAGCAAAAAATTTCAGAATTGCACCTTGCAATGTGGAGATATTACTGTTTGTGCATTTACAATATTCATTAATTTTTGCCATTGAAAAACATCATGTTATTCATATACCAGAAATGTTTGAAGCTACTGACTGAATGAAAGGAGCTTTCATCTCACTCTCTTTGAATCTTCTTTATCATGCTAGGATTAACAGGAAAAAGCAAAAAATTTCAGAATTGCACCTTGCAATGTGGAGATATTACTGTTTGTGCATTTACAATATTCATTGATTTTTGCCATTGAAAAACGTCCAGAAATGTTTGAAGCTACTGACTGAATGAAAGGAGCTGGCATCTCACTCTCTTTGAATCTTCTTTATCATGCTAGGATTAGCAGGAAAAAGCAAAAAATTTCAGAATTGCACCTTGCAATGTGGAAATATTACTGTTTGTGCATTTACAATATTCATTGATTTTTGCCATTGAAAAACATGTTTTTCATATACCAGAAATGTTTGAAGCTACTGACTGAATGAAAGGAGCTGGCATCTCACTCTCTTTGAATCTTCTTTATCATGCTAGGATTAGCAGGAAAAAGCAAAAAATTTCAGAATTGCACCTTGCAATGTGGAGATATTACTGTTTGTGCATTTACAATATTCATTGATTTTTGCCATTGAAAAACATGTTTTTCATATACCAGAAATGTTTGAAGCTACTGACTGAATGAAAGGAGCTGGCATCTCACTCTCTTTGAATCTTCTTTATCATGCTAGGATTAGCAGGAAAAAGCAAAAAATTTCAGAATTGCACCTTGCAATGTGGAGATATTACTGTTTGTGCATTTACAATATTCATTGATTTTTGCCATTGAAAAACATGTTTTTCATATACCAGAAATGTTTGAAGCTACTGACTGAATGAAAGGAGCTGGCATCTCACTCACTTTGAATCTTCTTTATCATGCTAGGATTAGCAGGAAAAAGCAAAAAATTTCAGAATTGCACCTTGCAATGTGGAGATATTACTGTTTGTGCATTTACAATATTCATTGATTTTTGCCATTGAAAAACATGTTTTTCATATACCAGAAATGTTTGAAGCTACTGACTGAATGAAAGGAGCTGGCATCTCACTCTCTTTGAATCTTCTTTATCATGCTAGGATTAGCAGGAAAAAGCAAAAAATTTCAGAATTGCACCTTGCAATGTGGAGATATTACTGTTTGTGCATTTACAATATTCATTGATTTTTGCCATTGAAAAACATGTTTTTCATATACCAGAAATGTTTGAAGCTACTGACTGAATGAAAGGAGCTGGCATCTCACTCTCTTTGAATCTTCTTTATCATGCTAGGATTAACAGGAAAAAGCAAAAAATTTCAGAATTGCACCTTGCAATGTGGAGATATTACTGTTTGTGCATTTACAATATTCATTGATTTTTGCCATTGAAAAACGTCCAGAAATGTTTGAAGCTACTGACTGAATGAAAGGAGCTGGCATCTCACTCTCTTTGAATCTTCTTTATCATGCTAGGATTAGCAGGAAAAAGCAAAAAATTTCAGAATTGCACCTTGCAATGTGGAGATATTACTGTTTGTGCATTTACATTATTCATTGATTTTTGCCATTGAAAAACATGTTTTTCATATACCAGAAATGTTTGAAGCTACTGACTGAATGAAAGGAGCTGGCATCTCACTCTGAATCTTCTTTATCATGCTAGGATTAGCAGGAAAAAGCAAAAAATTTCAGAATTGCACCTTGCAATGTGGAGATATTACTGTTTGTGCATTTACAATATTCATTGATTTTTGCCATTGAAAAACATGTTTTTCATATACCAGAAATGTTTGAAGCTACTGACTGAATGAAAGGAGCTGGCATCTCACTCTCTTTGAATCTTCTTTATCCTGCTAGGATTAGCAGGAAAAAGCAAAAAATTTCAGAATTGCACCTTGCAATGTGGAGATATTACTGTTTGTGCATTTACAATATTCATTGATTTTTGCCATTGAAAAACGTCCAGAAATGTTTGAAGCTACTGACTGAATGAAAGGAGCTGGCATCTCACTCTCTTTGAATCTTCTTTATCATGCTAGGATTAGCAGGAAAAAGCAAAAAATTTCAGAATTGCACCTTGCAATGTGGAGATATTACTGTTTGTGCATTTACAATATTCATTGATTTTTGCCATTGAAAAACATCATGTTATTCATATACCAGAAATGTTTGAAGCTACTGACTGAATGAAAGGAGCTGGCATCTCACTCTCTTTGAATCCTCTTTATCATGCTAGGATTAACAGGAAAAAGCAAAAAATTTCAGAATTGCACCTTGCAATGTGGAGATATTACTGTTTGTGCATTTACAATATTCATTGATTTTTGCCATTGAAAAACATCATGTTATTCATATACCAGAAATGTTTGAAGCTACTGACTGAATGAAAGGAGCTGGCATCTCACTCTCTTTGAATCTTCTTTATCATGCTAGGATTAACAGGAAAAAGCAAAAAATTTCAGAATTGCACCTTGCAATGTGGAGATATTAGTGTTTGTGCATTTACAATATTCATTGATTTTTGCCATTGAAAAACATGTTTTTCATATACCAGAAATGTTTGAAGCTACTGACTGAATGAAAGGAGCTGGCATCTCACTCTCTTTGAATCTTCTTTATCATGCTAGGATTAGCAGGAAAAAGCAAAAAATTTCAGAATTGCACCTTGCAATGTGGAGATATTACTGTTTGTGCATTTACAATATTCATTGATTTTTGCCATTGAAAAACGTCCAGAAATGTTTGAAGCTACTGACTGAATGAAAGGAGCTGGCATCTCACTCTCTTTGAATCTTCTTTATCATGCTAGGATTAGCAGGAAAAAGCAAAAAATTTCAGAATTGCACCTTGCAATGTGGAGATATTACTGTTTGTGCATTTACAATATTCATTGATTTTTGCCATTGAAAAACGTCCAGAAATGTTTGAAGCTACTGACTGAATGAAAGGAGCTGGCATCTCACTCTCTTTGAATCTTCTTTATCATGCTAGGATTAGCAGGAAAAAGCAAAAAATTTCAGAATTGCACCTTGCAATGTGGAGATATTACTGTTTGTGCATTTACAATATTCATTGATTTTTGCCATTGAAAAACATCATGTTATTCATATACCAGAAATGTTTGAAGCTACTGACTGAATGAAAGGAGCTGGCATCTCACTCTCTTTGAATCTTCTTTATCATGCTAGGATTAACAGGAAAAAGCAAAAATTTTCAGAATTGCACCTTGCAATGTGGAGATATTACTGTTTGTGCATTTAAAATATTCATTGATTTTTGCCATTGAAAAACGTCCAGAAATGTTTGAAGCTACTGACTGAATGAAAGGAGCTGGCATCTCACTCTCTTTGAATCTTCTTTATCATGCTAGGATTAGCAGGAAAAAGCAAAAAATTTCAGAATTGCACCTTGCAATGTGGAAATATTACTGTTTGTGCATTTACAATATTCATTGATTTTTGCCATTGAAAAACATGTTTTTCATATACCAGAAATGTTTGAAGCTACTGACTGAATGAAAGGAGCTGGCATCTCACTCTCTTTGAATCTTCTTTATCATGCTAGGATTAGCAGGAAAAAGCAAAAAATTTCAGAATTGCACCTTGCAATGTGGAGATATTAGTGTTTGTGCATTTACAATATTCATTGATTTTTGCCATTGAAAAACATGTTTTTCATATACCAGAAATGTTTGAAGCTTACTGACAATGAAAGGAGCTGGCATCTCACTCTCTTTGAATCTTCTTTATCATGCTAGGATTAGCAGGAAAAAGCAAAAAATTTCAGAATTGCACCTTGCAATGTGGAGATATTAGTGTTTGTGCATTTACAATATTCATTGATTTTTGCCATTGAAAAACATGTTTTTCATATACCAGAAATGTTTGAAGCTACTGACTGAATGAAAGGAGCTGGCATCTCACTCTCTTTGAATCTTCTTTATCATGCTAGGATTAGCAGGAAAAAGCAAAAAATTTCAGAATTGCACCTTGCAATGTGGAGATATTACTGTTTGTGCATTTACAATATTCATTAATTTTTGCCATTGAAAAACATCATGTTATTCATATACCAGAAATGTTTGAAGCTACTGACTGAATGAAAGGAGCTTTCATCTCACTCTCTTTGAATCTTCTTTATCATGCTAGGATTAACAGGAAAAAGCAAAAAATTTCAGAATTGCACCTTGCAATGTGGAGATATTACTGTTTGTGCATTTACAATATTCATTGATTTTTGCCATTGAAAAACGTCCAGAAATGTTTGAAGCTACTGACTGAATGAAAGGAGCTGGCATCTCACTCTCTTTGAATCTTCTTTATCATGCTAGGATTAGCAGGAAAAAGCAAAAAATTTCAGAATTGCACCTTGCAATGTGGAAATATTACTGTTTGTGCATTTACAATATTCATTGATTTTTGCCATTGAAAAACATGTTTTTCATATACCAGAAATGTTTGAAGCTACTGACTGAATGAAAGGAGCTGGCATCTCACTCTCTTTGAATCTTCTTTATCATGCTAGGATTAGCAGGAAAAAGCAAAAAATTTCAGAATTGCACCTTGCAATGTGGAGATATTACTGTTTGTGCATTTACAATATTCATTGATTTTTGCCATTGAAAAACATGTTTTTCATATACCAGAAATGTTTGAAGCTACTGACTGAATGAAAGGAGCTGGCATCTCACTCTCTTTGAATCTTCTTTATCATGCTAGGATTAGCAGGAAAAAGCAAAAAATTTCAGAATTGCACCTTGCAATGTGGAGATATTACTGTTTGTGCATTTACAATATTCATTGATTTTTGCCATTGAAAAACATGTTTTTCATATACCAGAAATGTTTGAAGCTACTGACTGAATGAAAGGAGCTGGCATCTCACTCACTTTGAATCTTCTTTATCATGCTAGGATTAGCAGGAAAAAGCAAAAAATTTCAGAATTGCACCTTGCAATGTGGAGATATTACTGTTTGTGCATTTACAATATTCATTGATTTTTGCCATTGAAAAACATGTTTTTCATATACCAGAAATGTTTGAAGCTACTGACTGAATGAAAGGAGCTGGCATCTCACTCTCTTTGAATCTTCTTTATCATGCTAGGATTAGCAGGAAAAAGCAAAAAATTTCAGAATTGCACCTTGCAATGTGGAGATATTACTGTTTGTGCATTTACAATATTCATTGATTTTTGCCATTGAAAAACATGTTTTTCATATACCAGAAATGTTTGAAGCTACTGACTGAATGAAAGGAGCTGGCATCTCACTCTCTTTGAATCTTCTTTATCATGCTAGGATTAACAGGAAAAAGCAAAAAATTTCAGAATTGCACCTTGCAATGTGGAGATATTACTGTTTGTGCATTTACAATATTCATTGATTTTTGCCATTGAAAAACGTCCAGAAATGTTTGAAGCTACTGACTGAATGAAAGGAGCTGGCATCTCACTCTCTTTGAATCTTCTTTATCATGCTAGGATTAGCAGGAAAAAGCAAAAAATTTCAGAATTGCACCTTGCAATGTGGAGATATTACTGTTTGTGCATTTACATTATTCATTGATTTTTGCCATTGAAAAACATGTTTTTCATATACCAGAAATGTTTGAAGCTACTGACTGAATGAAAGGAGCTGGCATCTCACTCTGAATCTTCTTTATCATGCTAGGATTAGCAGGAAAAAGCAAAAAATTTCAGAATTGCACCTTGCAATGTGGAGATATTACTGTTTGTGCATTTACAATATTCATTGATTTTTGCCATTGAAAAACATGTTTTTCATATACCAGAAATGTTTGAAGCTACTGACTGAATGAAAGGAGCTGGCATCTCACTCTCTTTGAATCTTCTTTATCCTGCTAGGATTAGCAGGAAAAAGCAAAAAATTTCAGAATTGCACCTTGCAATGTGGAGATATTACTGTTTGTGCATTTACAATATTCATTGATTTTTGCCATTGAAAAACATCATGTTATTCATATACCAGAAATGTTTGAAGCTACTGACTGAATGAAAGGAGCTGGCATCTCACTCTCTTTGAATCTTCTTTATCATGCTAGGATTAACAGGAAAAAGCAAAAAATTTCAGAATTGCACCTTGCAATGTGGAGATATTACTGTTTGTGCATTTACAATATTCATTGATTTTTGCCATTGAAAAACATCATGTTATTCATATACCAGAAATGTTTGAAGCTACTGACTGAATGAAAGGAGCTGGCATCTCACTCTCTTTGAATCTTCTTTATCATGCTAGGATTAACAGGAAAAAGCAAAAAATTTCAGAATTGCACCTTGCAATGTGGAGATATTAGTGTTTGTGCATTTACAATATTCATTGATTTTTGCCATTGAAAAACATGTTTTTCATATACCAGAAATGTTTGAAGCTACTGACTGAATGAAAGGAGCTGGCATCTCACTCTCTTTGAATCTTCTTTATCATGCTAGGATTAGCAGGAAAAAGCAAAAAATTTCAGAATTGCACCTTGCAATGTGGAGATATTACTGTTTGTGCATTTACAATATTCATTGATTTTTGCCATTGAAAAACATGTTTTTCATATACCAGAAATGTTTGAAGCTACTGACTGAATGAAAGGAGCTGGCATCTCACTCTCTTTGAATCTTCTTTATCATGCTAGGATTAGCAGGAAAAAGCAAAAAATTTCAGAATTGCACCTTGCAATGTGGAGATATTACTGTTTGTGCATTTACAATATTCATTGATTTTTGCCATTGAAAAACATCATGTTATTCATATACCAGAAATGTTTGAAGCTACTGACTGAATGAAAGGAGCTGGCATCTCACTCTCTTTGAATCTTCTTTATCATGCTAGGATTAACAGGAAAAAGCAAAAATTTTCAGAATTGCACCTTGCAATGTGGAGATATTACTGTTTGTGCATTTAAAATATTCATTGATTTTTGCCATTGAAAAACGTCCAGAAATGTTTGAAGCTACTGACTGAATGAAAGGAGCTGGCATCTCACTCTCTTTGAATCTTCTTTATCATGCTAGGATTAGCAGGAAAAAGCAAAAAATTTCAGAATTGCACCTTGCAATGTGGAGATATTAGTGTTTGTGCATTTACAATATTCATTGATTTTTGCCATTGAAAAACATGTTTTTCATATACCAGAAATGTTTGAAGCTTACTGACAATGAAAGGAGCTGGCATCTCACTCTCTTTGAATCTTCTTTATCATGCTAGGATTAGCAGGAAAAAGCAAAAAATTTCAGAATTGCACCTTGCAATGTGGAGATATTAGTGTTTGTGCATTTACAATATTCATTGATTTTTGCCATTGAAAAACATGTTTTTCATATACCAGAAATGTTTGAAGCTACTGACTGAATGAAAGGAGCTGGCATCTCACTCTCTTTGAATCTTCTTTATCATGCTAGGATTAGCAGGAAAAAGCAAAAAATTTCAGAATTGCACCTTGCAATGTGGAGATATTAGTGTTTGTGCATTTACAATATTCATTGATTTTTGCCATTGAAAAACATGTTTTTCATATACCAGAAATGTTTGAAGCTACTGACTGAATGAAAGGAGCTGGCATCTCACTCTCTTTGAATCTTCTTTATCATGCTAGGATTAGCAGGAAAAAGCAAAAAATTTCAGAATTGCACCTTGCAATGTGGAGATATTACTGTTTGTGCATTTACAATATTCATTGATTTTTGCCATTGAAAAACATGTTTTTCATATACCAGAAATGTTTGAAGCTACTGACTGAATGAAAGGAGCTGGCATCTCACTCTCTTTGAATCTTCTTTATCATGCTAGGATTAACAGGAAAAAGCAAAAAATTTCAGAATTGCACCTTGCAATGTGGAGATATTACTGTTTGTGCATTTACAATATTCATTGATTTTTGCCATTGAAAAACGTCCAGAAATGTTTGAAGCTACTGACTGAATGAAAGGAGCTGGCATCTCACTCTCTTTGAATCTTCTTTATCATGCTAGGATTAGCAGGAAAAAGCAAAAAATTTCAGAATTGCACCTTGCAATGTGGAGATATTACTGTTTGTGCATTTACAATATTCATTGATTTTTGCCATTGAAAAACATGTTTTTCATATACCAGAAATGTTTGAAGCTACTGACTGAATGAAAGGAGCTGGCATCTCACTCTCTTTGAATCTTCTTTATCATGCTAGGATTAGCAGGAAAAAGCAAAAAATTTCAGAATTGCACCTTGCAATGTGGAGATATTACTGTTTGTGCATTTACAATATTCATTGATTTTTGCCATTGAAAAACATGTTTTTCATATACCAGAAATGTTTGAAGCTACTGACAATGAAAGGAGCTGGCATCTCACTCTCTTTGAATCTTCTTTATCATGCTAGGATTAGCAGGAAAAAGCAAAAAATTTCAGAATTGCACCTTGCAATGTGGAGATATTAGTGTTTGTGCATTTACAATATTCATTGATTTTTGCCATTGAAAAACATGTTTTTCATATACCAGAAATGTTTGAAGCTACTGACTGAATGAAAGGAGCTGGCATCTCACTCTCTTTGAATCTTCTTTATCATGCTAGGATTAGCAGGAAAAAGCAAAAAATTTCAGAATTGCACCTTGCAATGTGGAGATATTACTGTTTGTGCATTTACAATATTCATTGATTTTTGCCATTGAAAAACATGTTTTTCATATACCAGAAATGTTTGAAGCTACTGACTGAATGAAAGGAGCTGGCATCTCACTCTCTTTGAATCTTCTTTATCATGCTAGGATTAACAGGAAAAAGCAAAAAATTTCAGAATTGCACCTTGCAATGTGGAGATATTACTGTTTGTGCATTTACAATATTCATTGATTTTTGCCATTGAAAAACGTCCAGAAATGTTTGAAGCTACTGACTGAATGAAAGGAGCTGGCATCTCACTCTCTTTGAATCTTCTTTATCATGCTAGGATTAGCAGGAAAAAGCAAAAAATTTCAGAATTGCACCTTGCAATGTGGAGATATTACTGTTTGTGCATTTACAATATTCATTGATTTTTGCCATTGAAAAACATGTTTTTCATATACCAGAAATGTTTGAAGCTACTGACTGAATGAAAGGAGCTGGCATCTCACTCTCTTTGAATCTTCTTTATCATGCTAGGATTAGCAGGAAAAAGCAAAAAATTTCAGAATTGCACCTTGCAATGTGGAGATATTACTGTTTGTGCATTTACAATATTCATTGATTTTTGCCATTGAAAAACATGTTTTTCATATACCAGAAATGTTTGAAGCTACTGACTGAATGAAAGGAGCTGGCATCTCACTCTGAATCTTCTTTATCCTGCTAGGATTAGCAGGAAAAAGCAAAAAATTTCAGAATTGCACCTTGCAATGTGGAGATATTACTGTTTGTGCATTTACAATATTCATTGATTTTTGCCATTGAAAAACGTCCAGAAATGTTTGAAGCTACTGACTGAATGAAAGGAGCTGGCATCTCACTCTCTTTGAATCTTCTTTATCATGCTAGGATTAACAGGAAAAAGCAAAAAATTTCAGAATTGCACCTTGCAATGTGGAGATATTACTGTTTGTGCATTTACAATATTCATTGATTTTTGCCATTGAAAAACGTCCAGAAATGTTTGAAGCTACTGACTGAATGAAAGGAGCTGGCATCTCACTCTCTTTGAATCTTCTTTATCATGCTAGGATTAGCAGGAAAAAGCAAAAAATTTCAGAATTGCACCTTGCAATGTGGAGATATTACTGTTTGTGCATTTACAATATTCATTGATTTTTGCCATTGAAAAACATCATGTTATTCATATACCAGAAATGTTTGAAGCTACTGACTGAATGAAAGGAGCTGGCATCTCACTCTCTTTGAATCTTCTTTATCATGCTAGGATTAACAGGAAAAAGCAAAAAATTTCAGAATTGCACCTTGCAATGTGGAGATATTACTGTTTGTGCATTTACAATATTCATTGATTTTTGCCATTGAAAAACGTCCAGAAATGTTTGAAGCTACTGACTGAATGAAAGGAGCTGGCATCTCACTCTCTTTGAATCTTCTTTATCATGCTAGGATTAGCAGGAAAAAGCAAAAAATTTCAGAATTGCACCTTGCAATGTGGAGATATTACTGTTTGTGCATTTACAATATTCATTGATTTTTGCCATTGAAAAACATGTTTTTCATATACCAGAAATGTTTGAAGCTACTGACTGAATGAAAGGAGCTGGCATCTCACTCTCTTTGAATCTTCTTTATCATGCTAGGATTAGCAGGAAAAAGCAAAAAATTTCAGAATTGCACCTTGCAATGTGGAAATATTACTGTTTGTGCATTTACAATATTCATTGATTTTTGCCATTGAAAAACATGTTTTTCATATACCAGAAATGTTTGAAGCTACTGACTGAATGAAAGGAGCTGGCATCTCACTCTCTTTGAATCTTCTTTATCATGCTAGGATTAACAGGAAAAAGCAAAAAATTTCAGAATTGCACCTTGCAATGTGGAGATATTACTGTTTGTGCATTTACAATATTCATTGATTTTTGCCATTGAAAAACGTCCAGAAATGTTTGAAGCTACTGACTGAATGAAAGGAGCTGGCATCTCACTCTCTTTGAATCTTCTTTATCATGCTAGGATTAGCAGGAAAAAGCAAAAAATTTCAGAATTGCACCTTGCAATGTGGAGATATTAGTGTTTGTGCATTTACAATATTCATTGATTTTTGCCATTGAAAAACATGTTTTTCATATACCAGAAATGTTTGAAGCTACTGACAATGAAAGGAGCTGGCATCTCACTCTCTTTGAATCTTCTTTATCATGCTAGGATTAGCAGGAAAAAGCAAAAAATTTCAGAATTGCACCTTGCAATGTGGAGATATTAGTGTTTGTGCATTTACAATATTCATTGATTTTTGCCATTGAAAAACATGTTTTTCATATACCAGAAATGTTTGAAGCTACTGACTGAATGAAAGAAGCTGGCATCTCACTCTCTTTGAATCTTCTTTATCATGCTAGGATTAGCAGGAAAAAGCAAAAAATTTCAGAATTGCACCTTGCAATGTGGAGATATTAGTGTTTGTGCATTTACAATATTCATTGATTTTTGCCATTGAAAAACATGTTTTTCATATACCAGAAATGTTTGAAGCTACTGACAATGAAAGGAGCTGGCATCTCACTCTCTTTGAATCTTCTTTATCATGCTAGGATTAGCAGGAAAAAGCAAAAAATTTCAGAATTGCACCTTGCAATGTGGAGATATTAGTGTTTGTGCATTTACAATATTCATTGATTTTTGCCATTGAAAAACATGTTTTTCATATACCAGAAATGTTTGAAGCTACTGACTGAATGAAAGGAGCTGGCATCTCACTCTCTTTGAATCTTCTTTATCATGCTAGGATTAGCAGGAAAAAGCAAAAAATTTCAGAATTGCACCTTGCAATGTGGAGATATTACTGTTTGTGCATTTACAATATTCATTGATTTTTGCCATTGAAAAACATGTTTTTCATATACCAGAAATGTTTGAAGCTACTGACTGAATGAAAGGAGCTGGCATCTCACTCTCTTTGAATCTTCTTTATCATGCTAGGATTAACAGGAAAAAGCAAAAAATTTCAGAATTGCACCTTGCAATGTGGAGATATTACTGTTTGTGCATTTACAATATTCATTGATTTTTGCCATTGAAAAACGTCCAGAAATGTTTGAAGCTACTGACTGAATGAAAGGAGCTGGCATCTCACTCTCTTTGAATCTTCTTTATCATGCTAGGATTAGCAGGAAAAAGCAAAAAATTTCAGAATTGCACCTTGCAATGTGGAGATATTACTGTTTGTGCATTTACAATATTCATTGATTTTTGCCATTGAAAAACATGTTTTTCATATACCAGAAATGTTTGAAGCTACTGACTGAATGAAAGGAGCTGGCATCTCACTCTCTTTGAATCTTCTTTATCATGCTAGGATTAGCAGGAAAAAGCAAAAAATTTCAGAATTGCACCTTGCAATGTGGAGATATTAGTGTTTGTGCATTTACAATATTCATTGATTTTTGCCATTGAAAAACATGTTTTTCATATACCAGAAATGTTTGAAGCTACTGACTGAATGAAAGGAGCTGGCATCTCACTCTCTTTGAATCTTCTTTATCCTGCTAGGATTAGCAGGAAAAAGCAAAAAATTTCAGAATTGCACCTTGCAATGTGGAGATATTACTGTTTGTGCATTTACAATATTCATTGATTTTTGCCATTGAAAAACGTCCAGAAATGTTTGAAGCTACTGACTGAATGAAAGGAGCTGGCATCTCACTCTCTTTGAATCTTCTTTATCATGCTAGGATTAACAGGAAAAAGCAAAAAATTTCAGAATTGCACCTTGCAATGTGGAGATATTACTGTTTGTGCATTTACAATATTCATTGATTTTTGCCATTGAAAAACGTCCAGAAATGTTTGAAGCTACTGACTGAATGAAAGGAGCTGGCATCTCACTCTCTTTGAATCTTCTTTATCATGCTAGGATTAGCAGGAAAAAGCAAAAAATTTCAGAATTGCACCTTGCAATGTGGAGATATTACTGTTTGTGCATTTACAATATTCATTGATTTTTGCCATTGAAAAACATCATGTTATTCATATACCAGAAATGTTTGAAGCTACTGACTGAATGAAAGGAGCTGGCATCTCACTCTCTTTGAATCTTCTTTATCATGCTAGGATTAACAGGAAAAAGCAAAAAATTTCAGAATTGCACCTTGCAATGTGGAGATATTACTGTTTGTGCATTTACAATATTCATTGATTTTTGCCATTGAAAAACGTCCAGAAATGTTTGAAGCTACTGACTGAATGAAAGGAGCTGGCATCTCACTCTCTTTGAATCTTCTTTATCATGCTAGGATTAGCAGGAAAAAGCAAAAAATTTCAGAATTGCACCTTGCAATGTGGAGATATTACTGTTTGTGCATTTACAATATTCATTGATTTTTGCCATTGAAAAACATGTTTTTCATATACCAGAAATGTTTGAAGCTACTGACTGAATGAAAGGAGCTGGCATCTCACTCTCTTTGAATCTTCTTTATCATGCTAGGATTAGCAGGAAAAAGCAAAAAATTTCAGAATTGCACCTTGCAATGTGGAGATATTACTGTTTGTGCATTTACAATATTCATTGATTTTTGCCATTGAAAAACATCATGTTATTCATATACCAGAAATGTTTGAAGCTACTGACTGAATGAAAGGAGCTGGCATCTCACTCTCTTTGAATCTTCTTTATCATGCTAGGATTAACAGGAAAAAGCAAAAATTTTCAGAATTGCACCTTGCAATGTGGAGATATTACTGTTTGTGCATTTAAAATATTCATTGATTTTTGCCATTGAAAAACGTCCAGAAATGTTTGAAGCTACTGACTGAATGAAAGGAGCTGGCATCTCACTCTCTTTGAATCTTCTTTATCATGCTAGGATTAGCAGGAAAAAGCAAAAAATTTCAGAATTGCACCTTGCAATGTGGAAATATTACTGTTTGTGCATTTACAATATTCATTGATTTTTGCCATTGAAAAACATGTTTTTCATATACCAGAAATGTTTGAAGCTACTGACTGAATGAAAGGAGCTGGCATCTCACTCTCTTTGAATCTTCTTTATCATGCTAGGATTAGCAGGAAACAGCAAAAAATTTCAGAATTGCACCTTGCAATGTGGAGATATTAGTGTTTGTGCATTTACAATATTCATTGATTTTTGCCATTGAAAAACATGTTTTTCATATACCAGAAATGTTTGAAGCTTACTGACAATGAAAGGAGCTGGCATCTCACTCTCTTTGAATCTTCTTTATCATGCTAGGATTAGCAGGAAAAAGCAAAAAATTTCAGAATTGCACCTTGCAATGTGGAGATATTAGTGTTTGTGCATTTACAATATTCATTGATTTTTGCCATTGAAAAACATGTTTTTCATATACCAGAAATGTTTGAAGCTACTGACTGAATGAAAGGAGCTGGCATCTCACTCTCTTTGAATCTTCTTTATCATGCTAGGATTAGCAGGAAAAAGCAAAAAATTTCAGAATTGCACCTTGCAATGTGGAGATATTAGTGTTTGTGCATTTACAATATTCATTGATTTTTGCCATTGAAAAACATGTTTTTCATATACCAGAAATGTTTGAAGCTACTGACTGAATGAAAGGAGCTGGCATCTCACTCTCTTTGAATCTTCTTTATCATGCTAGGATTAGCAGGAAAAAGCAAAAAATTTCAGAATTGCACCTTGCAATGTGGAGATATTACTGTTTGTGCATTTACAATATTCATTGATTTTTGCCATTGAAAAACATGTTTTTCATATACCAGAAATGTTTGAAGCTACTGACTGAATGAAAGGAGCTGGCATCTCACTCTCTTTGAATCTTCTTTATCATGCTAGGATTAACAGGAAAAAGCAAAAAATTTCAGAATTGCACCTTGCAATGTGGAGATATTACTGTTTGTGCATTTACAATATTCATTGATTTTTGCCATTGAAAAACGTCCAGAAATGTTTGAAGCTACTGACTGAATGAAAGGAGCTGGCATCTCACTCTCTTTGAATCTTCTTTATCATGCTAGGATTAGCAGGAAAAAGCAAAAAATTTCAGAATTGCACCTTGCAATGTGGAGATATTACTGTTTGTGCATTTACAATATTCATTGATTTTTGCCATTGAAAAACATGTTTTTCATATACCAGAAATGTTTGAAGCTACTGACTGAATGAAAGGAGCTGGCATCTCACTCTCTTTGAATCTTCTTTATCATGCTAGGATTAGCAGGAAAAAGCAAAAAATTTCAGAATTGCACCTTGCAATGTGGAGATATTACTGTTTGTGCATTTACAATATTCATTGATTTTTGCCATTGAAAAACATGTTTTTCATATACCAGAAATGTTTGAAGCTACTGACAATGAAAGGAGCTGGCATCTCACTCTCTTTGAATCTTCTTTATCATGCTAGGATTAGCAGGAAAAAGCAAAAAATTTCAGAATTGCACCTTGCAATGTGGAGATATTAGTGTTTGTGCATTTACAATATTCATTGATTTTTGCCATTGAAAAACATGTTTTTCATATACCAGAAATGTTTGAAGCTACTGACTGAATGAAAGGAGATGGCATCTCACTCTCTTTGAATCTTCTTTATCATGCTAGGATTAGCAGGAAAAAGCAAAAAATTTCAGAATTGCACCTTGCAATGTGGAGATATTACTGTTTGTGCATTTACAATATTCATTGATTTTTGCCATTGAAAAACATGTTTTTCATATACCAGAAATGTTTGAAGCTACTGACTGAATGAAAGGAGCTGGCATCTCACTCTCTTTGAATCTTCTTTATCATGCTAGGATTAACAGGAAAAAGCAAAAAATTTCAGAATTGCACCTTGCAATGTGGAGATATTACTGTTTGTGCATTTACAATATTCATTGATTTTTGCCATTGAAAAACGTCCAGAAATGTTTGAAGCTACTGACTGAATGAAAGGAGCTGGCATCTCACTCTCTTTGAATCTTCTTTATCATGCTAGGATTAGCAGGAAAAAGCAAAAAATTTCAGAATTGCACCTTGCAATGTGGAGATATTACTGTTTGTGCATTTACAATATTCATTGATTTTTGCCATTGAAAAACATGTTTTTCATATACCAGAAATGTTTGAAGCTACTGACTGAATGAAAGGAGCTGGCATCTCACTCTCTTTGAATCTTCTTTATCATGCTAGGATTAGCAGGAAAAAGCAAAAAATTTCAGAATTGCACCTTGCAATGTGGAGATATTACTGTTTGTGCATTTACAATATTCATTGATTTTTGCCATTGAAAAACATGTTTTTCATATACCAGAAATGTTTGAAGCTACTGACTGAATGAAAGGAGCTGGCATCTCACTCTGAATCTTCTTTATCCTGCTAGGATTAGCAGGAAAAAGCAAAAAATTTCAGAATTGCACCTTGCAATGTGGAGATATTACTGTTTGTGCATTTACAATATTCATTGATTTTTGCCATTGAAAAACGTCCAGAAATGTTTGAAGCTACTGACTGAATGAAAGGAGCTGGCATCTCACTCTCTTTGAATCTTCTTTATCATGCTAGGATTAACAGGAAAAAGCAAAAAATTTCAGAATTGCACCTTGCAATGTGGAGATATTACTGTTTGTGCATTTACAATATTCATTGATTTTTGCCATTGAAAAACGTCCAGAAATGTTTGAAGCTACTGACTGAATGAAAGGAGCTGGCATCTCACTCTCTTTGAATCTTCTTTATCATGCTAGGATTAGCAGGAAAAAGCAAAAAATTTCAGAATTGCACCTTGCAATGTGGAGATATTACTGTTTGTGCATTTACAATATTCATTGATTTTTGCCATTGAAAAACATCATGTTATTCATATACCAGAAATGTTTGAAGCTACTGACTGAATGAAAGGAGCTGGCATCTCACTCTCTTTGAATCTTCTTTATCATGCTAGGATTAACAGGAAAAAGCAAAAAATTTCAGAATTGCACCTTGCAATGTGGAGATATTACTGTTTGTGCATTTACAATATTCATTGATTTTTGCCATTGAAAAACGTCCAGAAATGTTTGAAGCTACTGACTGAATGAAAGGAGCTGGCATCTCACTCTCTTTGAATCTTCTTTATCATGCTAGGATTAACAGGAAAAAGCAAAAAATTTCAGAATTGCACCTTGCAATGTGGAGATATTACTGTTTGTGCATTTACAATATTCATTGATTTTTGCCATTGAAAAACGTCCAGAAATGTTTGAAGCTACTGACTGAATGAAAGGAGCTGGCATCTCACTCTCTTTGAATCTTCTTTATCATGCTAGGATTAGCAGGAAAAAGCAAAAAATTTCAGAATTGCACCTTGCAATGTGGAGATATTAGTGTTTGTGCATTTACAATATTCATTGATTTTTGCCATTGAAAAACATGTTTTTCATATACCAGAAATGTTTGAAGCTACTGACAATGAAAGGAGCTGGCATCTCACTCTCTTTGAATCTTCTTTATCATGCTAGGATTAGCAGGAAAAAGCAAAAAATTTCAGAATTGCACCTTGCAATGTGGAGATATTAGTGTTTGTGCATTTACAATATTCATTGATTTTTGCCATTGAAAAACATGTTTTTCATATACCAGAAATGTTTGAAGCTACTGACTGAATGAAAGAAGCTGGCATCTCACTCTCTTTGAATCTTCTTTATCATGCTAGGATTAGCAGGAAAAAGCAAAAAATTTCAGAATTGCACCTTGCAATGTGGAGATATTAGTGTTTGTGCATTTACAATATTCATTGATTTTTGCCATTGAAAAACATGTTTTTCATATACCAGAAATGTTTGAAGCTACTGACAATGAAAGGAGCTGGCATCTCACTCTCTTTGAATCTTCTTTATCATGCTAGGATTAGCAGGAAAAAGCAAAAAATTTCAGAATTGCACCTTGCAATGTGGAGATATTAGTGTTTGTGCATTTACAATATTCATTGATTTTTGCCATTGAAAAACATGTTTTTCATATACCAGAAATGTTTGAAGCTACTGACTGAATGAAAGGAGCTGGCATCTCACTCTCTTTGAATCTTCTTTATCATGCTAGGATTAGCAGGAAAAAGCAAAAAATTTCAGAATTGCACCTTGCAATGTGGAGATATTACTGTTTGTGCATTTACAATATTCATTGATTTTTGCCATTGAAAAACATGTTTTTCATATACCAGAAATGTTTGAAGCTACTGACTGAATGAAAGGAGCTGGCATCTCACTCTCTTTGAATCTTCTTTATCATGCTAGGATTAACAGGAAAAAGCAAAAAATTTCAGAATTGCACCTTGCAATGTGGAGATATTACTGTTTGTGCATTTACAATATTCATTGATTTTTGCCATTGAAAAACGTCCAGAAATGTTTGAAGCTACTGACTGAATGAAAGGAGCTGGCATCTCACTCTCTTTGAATCTTCTTTATCATGCTAGGATTAGCAGGAAAAAGCAAAAAATTTCAGAATTGCACCTTGCAATGTGGAGATATTACTGTTTGTGCATTTACAATATTCATTGATTTTTGCCATTGAAAAACATGTTTTTCATATACCAGAAATGTTTGAAGCTACTGACTGAATGAAAGGAGCTGGCATCTCACTCTCTTTGAATCTTCTTTATCATGCTAGGATTAGCAGGAAAAAGCAAAAAATTTCAGAATTGCACCTTGCAATGTGGAGATATTAGTGTTTGTGCATTTACAATATTCATTGATTTTTGCCATTGAAAAACATGTTTTTCATATACCAGAAATGTTTGAAGCTACTGACTGAATGAAAGGAGCTGGCATCTCACTCTCTTTGAATCTTCTTTATCCTGCTAGGATTAGCAGGAAAAAGCAAAAAATTTCAGAATTGCACCTTGCAATGTGGAGATATTACTGTTTGTGCATTTACAATATTCATTGATTTTTGCCATTGAAAAACGTCCAGAAATGTTTGAAGCTACTGACTGAATGAAAGGAGCTGGCATCTCACTCTCTTTGAATCTTCTTTATCATGCTAGGATTAACAGGAAAAAGCAAAAAATTTCAGAATTGCACCTTGCAATGTGGAGATATTACTGTTTGTGCATTTACAATATTCATTGATTTTTGCCATTGAAAAACGTCCAGAAATGTTTGAAGCTACTGACTGAATGAAAGGAGCTGGCATCTCACTCTCTTTGAATCTTCTTTATCATGCTAGGATTAGCAGGAAAAAGCAAAAAATTTCAGAATTGCACCTTGCAATGTGGAGATATTACTGTTTGTGCATTTACAATATTCATTGATTTTTGCCATTGAAAAACATCATGTTATTCATATACCAGAAATGTTTGAAGCTACTGACTGAATGAAAGGAGCTGGCATCTCACTCTCTTTGAATCTTCTTTATCATGCTAGGATTAACAGGAAAAAGCAAAAAATTTCAGAATTGCACCTTGCAATGTGGAGATATTACTGTTTGTGCATTTACAATATTCATTGATTTTTGCCATTGAAAAACGTCCAGAAATGTTTGAAGCTACTGACTGAATGAAAGGAGCTGGCATCTCACTCTCTTTGAATCTTCTTTATCATGCTAGGATTAGCAGGAAAAAGCAAAAAATTTCAGAATTGCACCTTGCAATGTAGAGATATTACTGTTTGTGCATTTACAATATTCATTGATTTTTGCCATTGAAAAACATGTTTTTCATATACCAGAAATGTTTGAAGCTACTGACTGAATGAAAGGAGCTGGCATCTCACTCTCTTTGAATCTTCTTTATCATGCTAGGATTAGCAGGAAAAAGCAAAAAATTTCAGAATTGCACCTTGCAATGTGGAGATATTAGTGTTTGTGCATTTACAATATTCATTGATTTTTGCCATTGAAAAACATGTTTTTCATATACCAGAAATGTTTGAAGCTACTGACAATGAAAGGAGCTGGCATCTCACTCTCTTTGAATCTTCTTTATCATGCTAGGATTAGCAGGAAAAAGCAAAAAATTTCAGAATTGCACCTTGCAATGTGGAGATATTAGTGTTTGTGCATTTACAATATTCATTGATTTTTGCCATTGAAAAACATGTTTTTCATATACCAGAAATGTTTGAAGCTACTGACTGAATGAAAGGAGCTGGCATCTCACTCTCTTTGAATCTTCTTTATCATGCTAGGATTAGCAGGAAAAAGCAAAAAATTTCAGAATTGCACCTTGCAATGTGGAGATATTACTGTTTGTGCATTTACAATATTCATTGATTTTTGCCATTGAAAAACATGTTTTTCATATACCAGAAATGTTTGAAGCTACTGACTGAATGAAAGGAGCTGGCATCTAACTCTCTTTGAATCTTCTTTATCATGCTAGGATTAACAGGAAAAAGCAAAAAATTTCAGAATTGCACCTTGCAATGTGGAGATATTACTGTTTGTGCATTTACAATATTCATTGATTTTTGCCATTGAAAAACGTCCAGAAATGTTTGAAGCTACTGACTGAATGAAAGGAGCTGGCATCTCACTCTCTTTGAATCTTCTTTATCATGCTAGGATTAGCAGGAAAAAGCAAAAAATTTCAGAATTGCACCTTGCAATGTGGAGATATTACTGTTTGTGCATTTACAATATTCATTGATTTTTGCCATTGAAAAACATCATGTTATTCATATACCAGAAATGTTTGAAGCTACTGACTGAATGAAAGGAGCTGGCATCTCACTCTCTTTGAATCTTCTTTATCATGCTAGGATTAACAGGAAAAAGCAAAAAATTTCAGAATTGCACCTTGCAATGTGGAGATATTACTGTTTGTGCATTTACAATATTCATTGATTTTTGCCATTGAAAAACGTCCAGAAATGTTTGAAGCTACTGACTGAATGAAAGGAGCTGGCATCTCACTCTCTTTGAATCTTCTTTATCATGCTAGGATTAACAGGAAAAAGCAAAAAATTTCAGAATTGCACCTTGCAATGTGGAGATATTACTGTTTGTGCATTTACAATATTCATTGATTTTTGCCATTGAAAAACGTCCAGAAATGTTTGAAGCTACTGACTGAATGAAAGGAGCTGGCATCTCACTCTCTTTGAATCTTCTTTATCATGCTAGGATTAGCAGGAAAAAGCAAAAAATTTCAGAATTGCACCTTGCAATGTGGAGATATTAGTGTTTGTGCATTTACAATATTCATTGATTTTTGCCATTGAAAAACATGTTTTTCATATACCAGAAATGTTTGAAGCTACTGACAATGAAAGGAGCTGGCATCTCACTCTCTTTGAATCTTCTTTATCATGCTAGGATTAGCAGGAAAAAGCAAAAAATTTCAGAATTGCACCTTGCAATGTGGAGATATTAGTGTTTGTGCATTTACAATATTCATTGATTTTTGCCATTGAAAAACATGTTTTTCATATACCAGAAATGTTTGAAGCTACTGACTGAATGAAAGAAGCTGGCATCTCACTCTCTTTGAATCTTCTTTATCATGCTAGGATTAGCAGGAAAAAGCAAAAAATTTCAGAATTGCACCTTGCAATGTGGAGATATTAGTGTTTGTGCATTTACAATATTCATTGATTTTTGCCATTGAAAAACATGTTTTTCATATACCAGAAATGTTTGAAGCTACTGACAATGAAAGGAGCTGGCATCTCACTCTCTTTGAATCTTCTTTATCATGCTAGGATTAGCAGGAAAAAGCAAAAAATTTCAGAATTGCACCTTGCAATGTGGAGATATTAGTGTTTGTGCATTTACAATATTCATTGATTTTTGCCATTGAAAAACATGTTTTTCATATACCAGAAATGTTTGAAGCTACTGACTGAATGAAAGGAGCTGGCATCTCACTCTCTTTGAATCTTCTTTATCATGCTAGGATTAGCAGGAAAAAGCAAAAAATTTCAGAATTGCACCTTGCAATGTGGAGATATTACTGTTTGTGCATTTACAATATTCATTGATTTTTGCCATTGAAAAACATGTTTTTCATATACCAGAAATGTTTGAAGCTACTGACTGAATGAAAGGAGCTGGCATCTCACTCTCTTTGAATCTTCTTTATCATGCTAGGATTAACAGGAAAAAGCAAAAAATTTCAGAATTGCACCTTGCAATGTGGAGATATTACTGTTTGTGCATTTACAATATTCATTGATTTTTGCCATTGAAAAACGTCCAGAAATGTTTGAAGCTACTGACTGAATGAAAGGAGCTGGCATCTCACTCTCTTTGAATCTTCTTTATCATGCTAGGATTAGCAGGAAAAAGCAAAAAATTTCAGAATTGCACCTTGCAATGTGGAGATATTACTGTTTGTGCATTTACAATATTCATTGATTTTTGCCATTGAAAAACATGTTTTTCATATACCAGAAATGTTTGAAGCTACTGACTGAATGAAAGGAGCTGGCATCTCACTCTCTTTGAATCTTCTTTATCATGCTAGGATTAGCAGGAAAAAGCAAAAAATTTCAGAATTGCACCTTGCAATGTGGAGATATTAGTGTTTGTGCATTTACAATATTCATTGATTTTTGCCATTGAAAAACATGTTTTTCATATACCAGAAATGTTTGAAGCTACTGACTGAATGAAAGGAGCTGGCATCTCACTCTCTTTGAATCTTCTTTATCCTGCTAGGATTAGCAGGAAAAAGCAAAAAATTTCAGAATTGCACCTTGCAATGTGGAGATATTACTGTTTGTGCATTTACAATATTCATTGATTTTTGCCATTGAAAAACGTCCAGAAATGTTTGAAGCTACTGACTGAATGAAAGGAGCTGGCATCTCACTCTCTTTGAATCTTCTTTATCATGCTAGGATTAACAGGAAAAAGCAAAAAATTTCAGAATTGCACCTTGCAATGTGGAGATATTACTGTTTGTGCATTTACAATATTCATTGATTTTTGCCATTGAAAAACGTCCAGAAATGTTTGAAGCTACTGACTGAATGAAAGGAGCTGGCATCTCACTCTCTTTGAATCTTCTTTATCATGCTAGGATTAGCAGGAAAAAGCAAAAAATTTCAGAATTGCACCTTGCAATGTGGAGATATTACTGTTTGTGCATTTACAATATTCATTGATTTTTGCCATTGAAAAACATCATGTTATTCATATACCAGAAATGTTTGAAGCTACTGACTGAATGAAAGGAGCTGGCATCTCACTCTCTTTGAATCTTCTTTATCATGCTAGGATTAACAGGAAAAAGCAAAAAATTTCAGAATTGCACCTTGCAATGTGGAGATATTACTGTTTGTGCATTTACAATATTCATTGATTTTTGCCATTGAAAAACGTCCAGAAATGTTTGAAGCTACTGACTGAATGAAAGGAGCTGGCATCTCACTCTCTTTGAATCTTCTTTATCATGCTAGGATTAGCAGGAAAAAGCAAAAAATTTCAGAATTGCACCTTGCAATGTAGAGATATTACTGTTTGTGCATTTACAATATTCATTGATTTTTGCCATTGAAAAACATGTTTTTCATATACCAGAAATGTTTGAAGCTACTGACTGAATGAAAGGAGCTGGCATCTCACTCTCTTTGAATCTTCTTTATCATGCTAGGATTAGCAGGAAAAAGCAAAAAATTTCAGAATTGCACCTTGCAATGTGGAGATATTAGTGTTTGTGCATTTACAATATTCATTGATTTTTGCCATTGAAAAACATGTTTTTCATATACCAGAAATGTTTGAAGCTACTGACAATGAAAGGAGCTGGCATCTCACTCTCTTTGAATCTTCTTTATCATGCTAGGATTAGCAGGAAAAAGCAAAAAATTTCAGAATTGCACCTTGCAATGTGGAGATATTAGTGTTTGTGCATTTACAATATTCATTGATTTTTGCCATTGAAAAACATGTTTTTCATATACCAGAAATGTTTGAAGCTACTGACTGAATGAAAGGAGCTGGCATCTCACTCTCTTTGAATCTTCTTTATCATGCTAGGATTAGCAGGAAAAAGCAAAAAATTTCAGAATTGCACCTTGCAATGTGGAGATATTACTGTTTGTGCATTTACAATATTCATTGATTTTTGCCATTGAAAAACATGTTTTTCATATACCAGAAATGTTTGAAGCTACTGACTGAATGAAAGGAGCTGGCATCTAACTCTCTTTGAATCTTCTTTATCATGCTAGGATTAACAGGAAAAAGCAAAAAATTTCAGAATTGCACCTTGCAATGTGGAGATATTACTGTTTGTGCATTTACAATATTCATTGATTTTTGCCATTGAAAAACGTCCAGAAATGTTTGAAGCTACTGACTGAATGAAAGGAGCTGGCATCTCACTCTCTTTGAATCTTCTTTATCATGCTAGGATTAGCAGGAAAAAGCAAAAAATTTCAGAATTGCACCTTGCAATGTGGAGATATTACTGTTTGTGCATTTACAATATTCATTGATTTTTGCCATTGAAAAACATGTTTTTCATATACCAGAAATGTTTGAAGCTACTGACTGAATGAAAGGAGCTGGCATCTCACTCTCTTTGAATCTTCTTTATCATGCTAGGATTAGCAGGAAAAAGCAAAAAATTTCAGAATTGCACCTTGCAATGTGGAGATATTACTGTTTGTGCATTTACAATATTCATTGATTTTTGCCATTGAAAAACATGTTTTTCATATACCAGAAATGTTTGAAGCTACTGACTGAATGAAAGGAGCTGGCATCTCACTCTCTTTGAATCTTCTTTATCATGCTAGGATTAGCAGGAAAAAGCAAAAAATTTCAGAATTGCACCTTGCAATGTGGAGATATTAGTGTTTGTGCATTTACAATATTCATTGATTTTTGCCATTGAAAAACATGTTTTTCATATACCAGAAATGTTTGAAGCTACTGACAATGAAAGGAGCTGGCATCTCACTCTCTTTGAATCTTCTTTATCATGCTAGGATTAGCAGGAAAAAGCAAAAAATTTCAGAATTGCACCTTGCAATGTGGAGATATTAGTGTTTTTGCATTTACAATATTCATTGATTTTTGCCATTGAAAAACATGTTTTTCATATACCAGAAATGTTTGAAGCTACTGACTGAATGAAAGGAGCTGGCATCTCACTCTCTTTGAATCTTCTTTATCATGCTAGGATTAGCAGGAAAAAGCAAAAAATTTCAGAATTGCACCTTGCAATGTGGAGATATTACTGTTTGTGCATTTACAATATTCATTGATTTTTGCCATTGAAAAACATGTTTTTCATATACCAGAAATGTTTGAAGCTACTGACTGAATGAAAGGAGCTGGCATCTAACTCTCTTTGAATCTTCTTTATCATGATAGGATTAACAGGAAAAAGCAAAAAATTTCAGAATTGCACCTTGCAATGTGGAGATATTACTGTTTGTGCATTTACAATATTCATTGATTTTTGCCATTGAAAAACGTCCAGAAATGTTTGAAGCTACTGACTGAATGAAAGGAGCTGGCATCTCACTCTCTTTGAATCTTCTTTATCATGCTAGGATTAGCAGGAAAAAGCAAAAAATTTCAGAATTGCACCTTGCAATGTGGAGATATTACTGTTTGTGCATTTACAATATTCATTGATTTTTGCCATTGAAAAACATGTTTTTCATATACCAGAAATGTTTGAAGCTACTGACTGAATGAAAGGAGCTGGCATCTCACTCTCTTTGAATCTTCTTTATCATGCTAGGATTAGCAGGAAAAAGCAAAAAATTTCAGAATTGCACCTTGCAATGTGGAGATATTACTGTTTGTGCATTTACAATATTCATTGATTTTTGCCATTGAAAAACATGTTTTTCATATACCAGAAATGTTTGAAGCTACTGACTGAATGAAAGGAGCTGGCATCTCACTCTCTTTGAATCTTCTTTATCATGCTAGGATTAGCAGGAAAAAGCAAAAAATTTCAGAATTGCACCTTGCAATGTGGAGATATTAGTGTTTGTGCATTTACAATATTCATTGATTTTTGCCATTGAAAAACATGTTTTTCATATACCAGAAATGTTTGAAGCTACTGACAATGAAAGGAGCTGGCATCTCACTCTCTTTGAATCTTCTTTATCATGCTAGGATTAGCAGGAAAAAGCAAAAAATTTCAGAATTGCACCTTGCAATGTGGAGATATTAGTGTTTTTGCATTTACAATATTCATTGATTTTTGCCATTGAAAAACATGTTTTTCATATACCAGAAATGTTTGAAGCTACTGACTGAATGAAAGGAGCTGGCATCTCACTCTCTTTGAATCTTCTTTATCATGCTAGGATTAGCAGGAAAAAGCAAAAAATTTCAGAATTGCACCTTGCAATGTGGAGATATTACTGTTTGTGCATTTACAATATTCATTGATTTTTGCCATTGAAAAACATGTTTTTCATATACCAGAAATGTTTGAAGCTACTGACTGAATGAAAGGAGCTGGCATCTCACTCTCTTTGAATCTTCTTTATCATGCTAGGATTAGCAGGAAAAAGCAAAAAATTTCAGAATTGCACCTTGCAATGTGGAGATATTACTGTTTGTGCATTTACAATATTCATTGATTTTTGCCATTGAAAAACATGTTTTTCATATACCAGAAATGTTTGAAGCTACTGACTGAATGAAAGGAGCTGGCATCTCACTCTCTTTGAATCTTCTTTATCATGCTAGGATTAGCAGGAAAAAGCAAAAAATTTCAGAATTGCACCTTGCAATGTGGAGATATTAGTGTTTGTGCATTTACAATATTCATTGATTTTTGCCATTGAAAAACATGTTTTTCATATACCAGAAATGTTTGAAGCTACTGACAATGAAAGGAGCTGGCATCTCACTCTCTTTGAATCTTCTTTATCATGCTAGGATTAGCAGGAAAAAGCAAAAAATTTCAGAATTGCACCTTGCAATGTGGAGATATTAGTGTTTGTGCATTTACAATATTCATTGATTTTTGCCATTGAAAAACATGTTTTTCATATACCAGAAATGTTTGAAGCTACTGACTGAATGAAAGGAGCTGGCATCTCACTCTCTTTGAATCTTCTTTATCATGCTAGGATTAGCAGGAAAAAGCAAAAAATTTCAGAATTGCACCTTGCAATGTGGAGATATTACTGTTTGTGCATTTACAATATTCATTGATTTTTGCCATTGAAAAACATGTTTTTCATATACCAGAAATGTTTGAAGCTACTGACTGAATGAAAGGAGCTGGCATCTCACTCTCTTTGAATCTTCTTTATCATGCTAGGATTAACAGGAAAAAGCAAAAAATTTCAGAATTGCACCTTGCAATGTGGAGATATTACTGTTTGTGCATTTACAATATTCATTGATTTTTGCCATTGAAAAACGTCCAGAAATGTTTGAAGCTACTGACTGAATGAAAGGAGCTGGCATCTCACTCTCTTTGAATCTTCTTTATCATGCTAGGATTAGCAGGAAAAAGCAAAAAATTTCAGAATTGCACCTTGCAATGTGGAGATATTACTGTTTGTGCATTTACAATATTCATTGATTTTTGCCATTGAAAAACGTCCAGAAATGTTTGAAGCTACTGACTGAATGAAAGGAGCTGGCATCTCACTCTCTTTGAATCTTCTTTATCATGCTAGGATTAGCAGGAAAAAGCAAAAAATTTCAGAATTGCACCTTGCAATGTGGAGATATTACTGTTTGTGCATTTACAATATTCATTGATTTTTGCCATTGAAAAACATGTTTTTCATATACCAGAAATGTTTGAAGCTACTGACTGAATGAAAGG
This sequence comes from Phyllobates terribilis, assembly GCF_046119375.1. Classification (NCBI taxonomy): domain Eukaryota; kingdom Metazoa; phylum Chordata; class Amphibia; order Anura; family Dendrobatidae; genus Phyllobates; species Phyllobates terribilis. The sequence goes on from NW_027365343.1 coordinate 43,271, forward strand.
AGCTGGCATCTCACTCTCTTTGAATCTTCTTTATCATGCTAGGATTAGCAGGAAAAAGCAAAAAATTTCAGAATTGCACCTTGCAATGTGGAGATATTACTGTTTGTGCATTTACAATATTCATTGATTTTTGCCATTGAAAAACATGTTTTTCATATACCAGAAATGTTTGAAGCTACTGACTGAATGAAAGGAGCTGGCATCTCACTCTCTTTGAATCTTCTTTATCCTGCTAGGATTAGCAGGAAAAAGCAAAAAATTTCAGAATTGCACCTTGCAATGTGGAGATATTACTGTTTGTGCATTTACAATATTCATTGATTTTTGCCATTGAAAAACGTCCAGAAATGTTTGAAGCTACTGACTGAATGAAAGGAGCTGGCATCTCACTCTCTTTGAATCTTCTTTATCATGCTAGGATTAACAGGAAAAAGCAAAAAATTTCAGAATTGCACCTTGCAATGTGGAGATATTACTGTTTGTGCATTTACAATATTCATTGATTTTTGCCATTGAAAAACATCCAGAAATGTTTGAAGCTACTGACTGAATGAAAGGAGCTGGCATCTCACTCTCTTTGAATCTTCTTTATCATGCTAGGATTAGCAGGAAAAAGCAAAAAATTTCAGAATTGCACCTTGCAATGTGGAGATATTACTGTTTGTGCATTTACAATATTCATTGATTTTTGCCATTGAAAAACATCATGTTATTCATATACCAGAAATGTTTGAAGCTACTGACTGAATGAAAGGAGCTGGCATCTCACTCTCTTTGAATCTTCTTTATCATGCTAGGATTAACAGGAAAAAGCAAAAAATTTCAGAATTGCACCTTGCAATGTGGAGATATTACTGTTTGTGCATTTACAATATTCATTGATTTTTGCCATTGAAAAACGTCCAGAAATGTTTGAAGCTACTGACTGAATGAAAGGAGCTGGAATCTCACTCTCTTTGAATCTTCTTTATCATGCTAGGATTAGCAGGAAAAAGCAAAAAATTTCAGAATTGCACCTTGCAATGTGGAAATATTACTGTTTGTGCATTTACAATATTCATTGATTTTTGCCATTGAAAAACATGTTTTTCATAAACCAGAAATGTTTGAAGCTACTGACAATGAAAGTAGCTGGCATCTCACTCTCTTTGAATCTTCTTTATCATGCTAGGATTAGCAGGAAAAAGCAAAAAATTTCAGAATTGCACCTTGCAATGTGGAGATATTACTGTTTGTGCATTTACAATATTCATTGATTTTTGCCATTGAAAAACGTCCAGAAATGTTTGAAGCTACTGACTGAATGAAAGGAGCTGGCATCTCACTCTCTTTGAATCTTCTTTATCATGCTAGGATTAGCAGGAAAAAGCAAAAAATTTCAGAATTGCACGTTGCAATGTGGAGATATTACTGTTTGTGCATTTACAATATTCATTGATTTTTGCCATTGAAAAACATGTTTTTCATATACCAGAAATGTTTGAAGCTACTGACTGAATGAAAGGAGCTGGCATCTCACTCTCTTTGAATCTTCTTTATCATGCTAGGATTAGCAGGAAAAAGCAAAAAATTTCAGAATTGCACCTTGCAATGTGGAGATATTACTGTTTGTGCATTTACAATATTCATTGATTTTTGCCATTGAAAAACATGTTTTTCATATACCAGAAATGTTTGAAGCTACTGACTGAATGAAAGGAGCTGGCATCTCACTCTCTTTGAATCTTCTTTATCCTGCTAGGATTAGCAGGAAAAAGCAAAAAATTTCAGAATTGCACCTTGCAATGTGGAGATATTACTGTTTGTGCATTTACAATATTCATTGATTTTTGCCATTGAAAAACGTCCAGAAATGTTTGAAGCTACTGACTGAATGAAAGGAGCTGGCATCTCACTCTCTTTGAATCTTCTTTATCATGCTAGGATTAACAGGAAAAAGCAAAAAATTTCAGAATTGCACCTTGCAATGTGGAGATATTACTGTTTGTGCATTTACAATATTCATTGATTTTTGCCATTGAAAAACGTCCAGAAATGTTTGAAGCTACTGACTGAATGAAAGGAGCTGGCATCTCACTCTCTTTGAATCTTCTTTATCATGCTAGGATTAGCAGGAAAAAGCAAAAAATTTCAGAATTGCACCTTGCAATGTGGAGATATTACTGTTTGTGCATTTACAATATTCATTGATTTTTGCCATTGAAAAACATGTTTTTCATATACCAGAAATGTTTGAAGCTACTGACTGAATGAAAGGAGCTGGCATCTCACTCTCTTTGAATCTTCTTTATCATGCTAGGATTAGCAGGAAAAAGCAAAAAATTTCAGAATTGCACCTTGCAATGTGGAGATATTACTGTTTGTGCATTTACAATATTCATTGATTTTTGCCATTGAAAAGCATGTTTTTCATATACCAGAAATGTTTGAAGCTACTGACTGAATGAAAGGAGCTGGCATCTCACTCTCTTTGAATCTTCTTTATCATGCTAGGATTAGCAGGAAAAAGCAAAAAATTTCAGAATTGCACCTTGCAATGTGGAGATATTAGTGTTTGTGCATTTACAATATTCATTGATTTTTGCCATTGAAAAACATGTTTTTCATATACCAGAAATGTTTGAAGCTACTGACAATGAAAGGAGCTGGCATCTCACTCTCTTTGAATCTTCTTTATCATGCTAGGATTAGCAGGAAAAAGCAAAAAATTTCAGAATTGCACCTTGCAATGTGGAGATATTAGTGTTTTTGCATTTACAATATTCATTGATTTTTGCCATTGAAAAACATGTTTTTCATATACCAGAAATGTTTGAAGCTACTGACTGAATGAAAGGAGCTGGCATCTCACTCTCTTTGAATCTTCTTTATCTTGCTAGGATTAGCAGGAAAAAGCAAAACATTTCAGAATTGCACCTTGCAATGTGGAGATATTACTGTTTGTGCATTTACAATATTCATTGATTTTTGCCATTGAAAAACATGTTTTTCATATACCAGAAATGTTTGAAGCTACTGACTGAATGAAAGGAGCTGGCATCTAACTCTCTTTGAATCTTCTTTATCATGATAGGATTAACAGGAAAAAGCAAAAAATTTCAGAATTGCACCTTGCAATGTGGAGATATTACTGTTTGTGCATTTACAATATTCATTGATTTTTGCCATTGAAAAACGTCCAGAAATGTTTGAAGCTACTGACTGAATGAAAGGAGCTGGCATCTCACTCTCTTTGAATCTTCTTTATCATGCTAGGATTAGCAGGAAAAAGCAAAAAATTTCAGAATTGCACCTTGCAATGTGGAGATATTACTGTTTGTGCATTTACAATATTCATTGATTTTTGCCATTGAAAAACATGTTTTTCATATACCAGAAATGTTTGAAGCTACTGACTGAATGAAAGGAGCTGGCATCTCACTCTCTTTGAATCTTCTTTATCATGCTAGGATTAGCAGGAAAAAGCAAAAAATTTCAGAATTGCACCTTGCAATGTGGAGATATTACTGTTTGTGCATTTACAATATTCATTGATTTTTGCCATTGAAAAACATGTTTTTCATATACCAGAAATGTTTGAAGCTACTGACTGAATGAAAGGAGCTGGCATCTCACTCTCTTTGAATCTTCTTTATCATGCTAGGATTAGCAGGAAAAAGCAAAAAATTTCAGAATTGCACCTTGCAATGTGGAGATATTAGTGTTTGTGCATTTACAATATTCATTGATTTTTGCCATTGAAAAACATGTTTTTCATATACCAGAAATGTTTGAAGCTACTGACAATGAAAGGAGCTGGCATCTCACTCTCTTTGAATCTTCTTTATCATGCTAGGATTAGCAGGAAAAAGCAAAAAATTTCAGAATTGCACCTTGCAATGTGGAGATATTAGTGTTTTTGCATTTACAATATTCATTGATTTTTGCCATTGAAAAACATGTTTTTCATATACCAGAAATGTTTGAAGCTACTGACTAAATGAAAGGAGCTGGCATCTCACTCTCTTTGAATCTTCTTTATCATGCTAGGATTAGCAGGAAAAAGCAAAAAATTTCAGAATTGCACCTTGCAATGTGGAGATATTACTGTTTGTGCATTTACAATATTCATTGATTTTTGCCATTGAAAAACATGTTTTTCATATACCAGAAATGTTTGAAGCTACTGACTGAATGAAAGGAGCTGGCATCTAACTCTCTTTGAATCTTCTTTATCATGCTAGGATTAACAGGAAAAAGCAAAAAATTTCAGAATTGCACCTTGCAATGTGGAGATATTACTGTTTGTGCATTTACAATATTCATTGATTTTTGCCATTGAAAAACGTCCAGAAATGTTTGAAGCTACTGACTGAATGAAAGGAGCTGGCATCTCACTCTCTTTGAATCTTCTTTATCATGCTAGGATTAGCAGGAAAAAGCAAAAAATTTCAGAATTGCACCTTGCAATGTGGAGATATTACTGTTTGTGCATTTACAATATTCATTGATTTTTGCCATTGAAAAACATGTTTTTCATATACCAGAAATGTTTGAAGCTACTGACTGAATGAAAGGAGCTGGCATCTCACTCTCTTTGAATCTTCTTTATCATGCTAGGATTAGCAGGAAAAAGCAAAAAATTTCAGAATTGCACCTTGCAATGTGGAGATATTAGTGTTTGTGCATTTACAATATTCATTGATTTTTGCCATTGAAAAACATGTTTTTCATATACCAGAAATGTTTGAAGCTACTGACAATGAAAGGAGCTGGCATCTCACTCTCTTTGAATCTTCTTTATCATGCTAGGATTAGCAGGAAAAAGCAAAAAATTTCAGAATTGCACCTTGCAATGTGGAGATATTAGTGTTTGTGCATTTACAATATTCATTGATTTTTGCCATTGAAAAACATGTTTTTCATATACCAGAAATGTTTGAAGCTACTGACTGAATGAAAGGAGCTGGCATCTCACTCTCTTTGAATCTTCTTTATCATGCTAGGATTAGCAGGAAAAAGCAAAAAATTTCAGAATTGCACCTTGCAATGTGGAGATATTACTGTTTGTGCATTTACAATATTCATTGATTTTTGCCATTGAAAAACATGTTTTTCATATACCAGAAATGTTTGAAGCTACTGACTGAATGAAAGGAGCTGGCATCTCACTCTCTTTGAATCTTCTTTATCATGCTAGGATTAACAGGAAAAAGCAAAAAATTTCAGAATTGCACCTTGCAATGTGGAGATATTACTGTTTGTGCATTTACAATATTCATTGATTTTTGCCATTGAAAAACGTCCAGAAATGTTTGAAGCTACTGACTGAATGAAAGGAGCTGGCATCTCACTCTCTTTGAATCTTCTTTATCATGCTAGGATTAGCAGGAAAAAGCAAAAAATTTCAGAATTGCACCTTGCAATGTGGAGATATTACTGTTTGTGCATTTACAATATTCATTGATTTTTGCCATTGAAAAACGTCCAGAAATGTTTGAAGCTACTGACTGAATGAAAGGAGCTGGCATCTCACTCTCTTTGAATCTTCTTTATCATGCTAGGATTAGCAGGAAAAAGCAAAAAATTTCAGAATTGCACCTTGCAATGTGGAGATATTACTGTTTGTGCATTTACAATATTCATTGATTTTTGCCATTGAAAAACATGTTTTTCATATACCAGAAATGTTTGAAGCTACTGACTGAATGAAAGGAGCTGGCATCTCACTCTCTTTGAATATTCTTTATCATGCTAGGATTAGCAGGAAAAAGCAAAAAATTTCAGAATTGCACCTTGCAATGTGGAGATATTACTGTTTGTGCATTTACAATATTCATTGATTTTTGCCATTGAAAAACATGTTTTTCATATACCAGAAATGTTTGAAGCTACTGACTGAATGAAAGGAGCTGGCATCTCACTCTCTTTGAATCTTCTTTATCCTGCTAGGATTAGCAGGAAAAAGCAAAAAATTTCAGAATTGCACCTTGCAATGTGGAGATATTACTGTTTGTGCATTTACAATATTCATTGATTTTTGCCATTGAAAAACGTCCAGAAATGTTTGAAGCTACTGACTGAATGAAAGGAGCTGGCATCTCACTCTCTTTGAATCTTCTTTATCATGCTAGGATTAACAGGAAAAAGCAAAAAATTTCAGAATTGCACCTTGCAATGTGGAGATATTACTGTTTGTGCATTTACAATATTCATTGATTTTTGCCATTGAAAAACATCCAGAAATGTTTGAAGCTACTGACTGAATGAAAGGAGCTGGCATCTCACTCTCTTTGAATCTTCTTTATCATGCTAGGATTAGCAGGAAAAAGCAAAAAATTTCAGAATTGCACCTTGCAATGTGGAGATATTACTGTTTGTGCATTTACAATATTCATTGATTTTTGCCATTGAAAAACATCATGTTATTCATATACCAGAAATGTTTGAAGCTACTGACTGAATGAAAGGAGCTGGCATCTCACTCTCTTTGAATCTTCTTTATCATGCTAGGATTAACAGGAAAAAGCAAAAAATTTCAGAATTGCACCTTGCAATGTGGAGATATTACTGTTTGTGCATTTACAATATTCATTGATTTTTGCCATTGAAAAATGTCCAGAAATGTTTGAAGCTACTGACTGAATGAAAGGAGCTGGAATCTCACTCTCTTTGAATCTTCTTTATCATGCTAGGATTAGCAGGAAAAAGCAAAAAATTTCAGAATTGCACCTTGCAATGTGGAAATATTACTGTTTGTGCATTTACAATATTCATTGATTTTTGCCATTGAAAAACATGTTTTTCATATACCAGAAATGTTTGAAGCTACTGACTGAATGAAAGGAGCTGGCATCTCACTCTCTTTGAATCTTCTTTATCATGCTAGGATTAGCAGGAAAAAGCAAAAAATTTCAGAATTGCACCTTGCAATGTGGAGATATTAGTGTTTGTGCATTTACAATATTCATTGATTTTTGCCATTGAAAAACATGTTTTTCATAAACCAGAAATGTTTGAAGCTACTGACAATGAAAGTAGCTGGCATCTCACTCTCTTTGAATCTTCTTTATCATGCTAGGATTAGCAGGAAAAAGCAAAAAATTTCAGAATTGCACCTTGCAATGTGGAGATATTACTGTTTGTGCATTTACAATATTCATTGATTTTTGCCATTGAAAAACATGTTTTTCATATACCAGAAATGTTTGAAGCTACTGACTGAAAGAAAGGAGCTGGCATCTCACTCTCTTTGAATCTTCTTTATCATGCTAGGATTAACAGGAAAAAGCAAAAAATTTCAGAATTGCACCTTGCAATGTGGAGATATTACTGTTTGTGCATTTACAATATTCATTGATTTTTGCCATTGAAAAACGTCCAGAAATGTTTGAAGCTACTGACTGAATGAAAGGAGCTGGCATCTCACTCTCTTTGAATCTTCTTTATCATGCTAGGATTAGCAGGAAAAAGCAAAAAATTTCAGAATTGCACCTTGCAATGTGGAGATATTACTGTTTGTGCATTTACAATATTCATTGATTTTTGCCATTGAAAAACATGTTTTTCATATACCAGAAATGTTTGAAGCTACTGACTGAATGAAAGGAGCTGGCATCTCACTCTCTTTGAATCTTCTTTATCATGCTAGGATTAGCAGGAAAAAGCAAAAAATTTCAGAATTGCACGTTGCAATGTGGAGATATTACTGTTTGTGCATTTACAATATTCATTGATTTTTGCCATTGAAAAACATGTTTTTCATATACCAGAAATGTTTGAAGCTACTGACTGAATGAAAGGAGCTGGCATCTCACTCTCTTTGAATCTTCTTTATCATGCTAGGATTAGCAGGAAAAAGCAAAAAATTTCAGAATTGCACCTTGCAATGTGGAGATATTACTGTTTGTGCATTTACAATATTCATTCATTTTTGCCATTGAAAAACATGTTTTTCATATACCAGAAATGTTTGAAGCTACTGACTGAATGAAAGGAGCTGGCATCTCACTCTCTTTGAATCTTCTTTATCCTGCTAGGATTAGCAGGAAAAAGCAAAAAATTTCAGAATTGCACCTTGCAATGTGGAGATATTACTGTTTGTGCATTTACAATATTCATTGATTTTTGCCATTGAAAAACGTCCAGAAATGTTTGAAGCTACTGACTGAATGAAAGGAGCTGGCATCTCACTCTCTTTGAATCTTCTTTATCATGCTAGGATTAACAGGAAAAAGCAAAAAATTTCAGAATTGCACCTTGCAATGTGGAGATATTACTGTTTGTGCATTTACAATATTCATTGATTTTTGCCATTGAAAAACGTCCAGAAATGTTTGAAGCTACTGACTGAATGAAAGGAGCTGGCATCTCACTCTCTTTGAATCTTCTTTATCATGCTAGGATTAGCAGGAAAAAGCAAAAAATTTCAGAATTGCACCTTGCAATGTGGAGATATTACTGTTTGTGCATTTACAATATTCATTGATTTTTGCCATTGAAAAACATCATGTTATTCATATACCAGAAATGTTTGAAGCTACTGACTGAATGAAAGGAGCTGGCATCTCACTCTCTTTGAATCTTCTTTATCATGCTAGGATTAACAGGAAAAAGCAAAAAATTTCAGAATTGCACCTTGCAATGTCGAGATATTACTGTTTGTGCATTTACAATATTCATTGATTTTTGCCATTGAAAAACGTCCAGAAATGTTTGAAGCTACTGACTGAATGAAAGGAGCTGGCATCTCACTCTCTTTGAATCTTCTTTATCATGCTAGGATTAGCAGGAAAAAGCAAAAAATTTCAGAATTGCACATTGCAATGTGGAAATATTACTGTTTGTGCATTTACAATATTCATTGATTTTTGCCATTGAAAAACATGTTTTTCATATACCAGAAATGTTTGAAGCTACTGACTGAATGAAAGGAGCTGGCATCTCACTCTCTTTGAATCTTCTTTATCATGCTAGGATTAGCAGGAAAAAGCAAAAAATTTCAGAATTGCACCTTGCAATGTGGAGATATTAGTGTTTGTGCATTTACAATATTCATTGATTTTTGCCATTGAAAAACATGTTTTTCATATACCAGAAATGTTTGAAGCTACTGACAATGAAAGGAGCTGGCATCTCACTCTCTTTGAATCTTCTTTATCATGCTAGGATTAGCAGGAAAAAGCAAAAAATTTCAGAATTGCACCTGCAATGTGGAGATATTACTGTTTGTGCATTTACAATATTCATTGATTTTTGCCATTGAAAAACATGTTTTTCATATACCAGAAATGTTTGAAGCTACTGACTGAATGAAAGGAGCTGGCAGCTCACTCTCTTTGAATCTTCTTTATCATGCTAGGATTAACAGGAAAAAGCAAAAAATTTCAGAATTGCACCTTGCAATGTGGAGATATTACTGTTTGTGCATTTACAATATTCATTGACTTTTGCCATTGAAAAACGTCCAGAAATGTTTGAAGCTACTGACTGAATGAAAGGAGCTGGCATCTCACTCTCTTTGAATCTTCTTTATCATGCTAGGATTAGCAGGAAAAAGCAAAAAATTTCAGAATTGCACCTTGCAATGTGGAGATATTACTGTTTGTGCATTTACAATATTCATTGATTTTTGCCATTGAAAAACATGTTTTTCATATACCAGAAATGTTTGAAGCTACTGACTGAATGAAAGGAGCTGGCATCTCACTCTCTTTGAATCTTCTTTATCATGCTAGGATTAGCAGGAAAAAGCAAAAAATTTCAGAATTGCACCTTGCAATGTGGAGATATTACTGTTTGTGCATTTACAATATTCATTGATTTTTGCCATTGAAAAACATGTTTTTCATATACCAGAAATGTTTGAAGCTACTGACTGAATGAAAGGAGCTGGCATCTCACTCTCTTTGAATCTTCTTTATCCTGCTAGGATTAGCAGGAAAAAGCAAAAAATTTCAGAATTGCACCTTGCAATGTGGAGATATTACTGTTTGTGCATTTACAATATTCATTGATTTTTGCCATTGAAAAACGTCCAGAAATGTTTGAAGCTACTGACTGAATGAAAGGAGCTGGCATCTCACTCTCTTTGAATCTTCTTTATCATGCTAGGATTAACAGGAAAAAGCAAAAAATTTCAGAATTGCACCTTGCAATGTGGAGATATTACTGTTTGTGCATTTACAATATTCATTGATTTTTGCCATTGAAAAACGTCCAGAAATGTTTGAAGCTACTGACTGAATGAAAGGAGCTGGCATCTCACTCTCTTTGAATCTTCTTTATCATGCTAGGATTAGCAGGAAAAAGCAAAAAATTTCAGAATTGCACCTTGCAATGTGGAGATATTACTGTTTGTGCATTTACAATATTCATTGATTTTTGCCATTGAAAAACATCATGTTATTCATATACCAGAAATGTTTGAAGCTACTGACTGAATGAAAGGAGCTGGCATCTCACTCTCTTTGAATCTTCTTTACCATGCTAGGATTAACAGGAAAAAGCAAAAAATTTCAGAATTGCACCTTGCAATGTGGAGATATTACTGTTTGTGCATTTACAATATTCATTGATTTTTGCCATTGAAAAACGTCCAGAAATGTTTGAAGCTACTGACAATGAAAGGAGCTGGCATCTCACTCTCTTTGAATCTTCTTTATCATGCTAGGATTAGCAGGAAAAAGCAAAAAATTTCAGAATTGCACCTTGCAATGTGGAGATATTACTGTTTGTGCATTTACAATATTCATTGATTTTTGCCATTGAAAAACATCATGTTATTCATATACCAGAAATGTTTGAAGCTACTGACTGAATGACAGGAGCTGGCATCTCACTCTCTTTGAATCTTCTTTATCATGCTAGGATTAACAGGAAAAAGCAAAAAATTTCAGAATTGCACCTTGCAATGTGGAGATATTACTGTTTGTGCATTTACAATATTCATTGATTTTTGCCATTGAAAAACATCATGTTATTCATATACCAGAAATGTTTGAAGCTACTGACTGAATGAAAGGAGCTGGCATCTCACTCTCTTTGAATCTTCTTTACCATGCTAGGATTAACAGGAAAAAGCAAAAAATTTCAGAATTGCACCTTGCAATGTGGAGATATTACTGTTTGTGCATTTACAATATTCATTGATTTTTGCCATTGAAAAACGTCCAGAAATGTTTGAAGCTACTGACAATGAAAGGAGCTGGCATCTCACTCTCTTTGAATCTTCTTTATCATGCTAGGATTAGCAGGAAAAAGCAAAAAATTTCAGAATTGCACCTTGCAATGTGGAGATATTACTGTTTGTGCATTTACAATATTCATTGATTTTTGCCATTGAAAAACATCATGTTATTCATATACCAGAAATGTTTGAAGCTACTGACTGAATGACAGGAGCTGGCATCTCACTCTCTTTGAATCTTCTTTATCATGCTAGGATTAACAGGAAAAAGCAAAAAATTTCAGAATTGCACCTTGCAATGTGGAGATATTACTGTTTGTGCATTTACAATATTCATTGATTTTTGCCATTGAAAAACGTCCAGAAATGTTTGAAGCTACTGACTGAATGAAAGGAGCTGGCATCTCACTCTCTTTGAATCTTCTTTATCATGCTAGGATTAGCAGGAAAAAGCAAAAAATTTCAGAATTGCACCTTGCAATGTGGAAATATTACTGTTTGTGCATTTACAATATTCATTGATTTTTGCCATTGAAAAACATGTTTTTCATATACCAGAAATGTTTGAAGCTACTGACTGAATGAAAGGAGCTGGCATCTCACTCTCTTTGAATCTTCTTTATCATGCTAGGATTAACAGGAAAAAGCAAAAAATTTCAGAATTGCACCTTGCAATGTGGAGATATTACTGTTTGTGCATTTACAATATTCATTGATTTTTGCCATTGAAAAACGTCCAGAAATGTTTGAAGCTACTGACTGAATGAAAGGAGCTGGCATCTCACTCTCTTTGAATCTTCTTTATCATGCTAGGATTAGCAGGAAAAAGCAAAAAATTTCAGAATTGCACCTTGCAATGTGGAGATATTACTGTTTGTGCATTTACAATATTCATTGATTTTTGCCATTGAAAAACATGTTTTTCATATACCAGAAATGTTTGAAGCTACTGACTGAATGAAAGGAGCTGGCATCTCACTCTCTTTGAATCTTCTTTATCATGCTAGGATTAGCAGGAAAAAGCAAAAAATTTCAGAATTGCACCTTGCAATGTGGAGATATTACTGTTTGTGCATTTACAATATTCATTGATTTTTGCCATTGAAAAACATGTTTTTCATATACCAGAAATGTTTGAAGCTACTGACTGAATGAAAGGAGCTGGCATCTCACTCTCTTTGAATCTTCTTTATCCTGCTAGGATTAGCAGGAAAAAGCAAAAAATTTCAGAAGTGCACCTTGCAATGTGGAGATATTACTGTTTGTGCATTTACAATATTCATTGATTTTTGCCATTGAAAAACGTCCAGAAATGTTTGAAGCTACTGACTGAATGAAAGGAGCTGGCATCTCACTCTCTTTGAATCTTCTTTATCATGCTAGGATTAACAGGAAAAAGCAAAAAATTTCAGAATTGCACCTTGCAATGTGGAGATATTACTGTTTGTGCATTTACAATATTCATTGATTTTTGCCATTGAAAAACGTCCAGAAATGTTTGAAGCTACTGACTGAATGAAAGGAGCTGGCATCTCACTCTCTTTGAATCTTCTTTATCATGCTAGGATTAGCAGGAAAAAGCAAAAAATTTCAGAATTGCACCTTGCAATGTGGAGATATTACTGTTTGTGCATTTACAATATTCATTGATTTTTGCCATTGAAAAACATCGTTATTCATATACCAGAAATGTTTGAAGCTACTGACTGAATGAAAGGAGCTGGCATCTCACTCTCTTTGAATCTTCTTTATCATGCTAGGATTAACAGGAAAAAGCAAAAAATTTCAGAATTGCACCTTGCAATGTGGAGATATTACTGTTTGTGCATTTACAATATTCATTGATTTTTGCCATTGAAAAACGTCCAGAAATGTTTGAAGCTACTGACTGAATGAAAGGAGCTGGCATCTCACTCTCTTTGAATCTTCTTTATCATGCTAGGATTAGCAGGAAAAAGCAAAAAATTTCAGAATTGCACCTTGCAATGTGGAAATATTACTGTTTGTGCATTTACAATATTCATTGATTTTTGCCATTGAAAAACATGTTTTTCATATACCAGAAATGTTTGAAGCTACTGACTGAATGAAAGGAGCTGGCATCTCACTCTCTTTGAATCTTCTTTATCATGCTAGGATTAGCAGGAAAAAGCAAAAAATTTCAGAATTGCACCTTGCAATGTGGAGATATTAGTGTTTGTGCATTTACAATATTCATTGATTTTTGCCATTGAAAAACATGTTTTTCATATACCAGAAATGTTTGAAGCTACTGACAATGAAAGGAGCTGGCATCTCACTCTCTTTGAATCTTCTTTATCATGCTAGGATTAGCAGGAAAAAGCAAAAAAATTTCAGAATTGCACCTTGCAATGTGGAGATATTAGTGTTTGTGCATTTACAATATTCATTGATTTTTGCCATTGAAAAACATGTTTTTCATATACCAGAAATGTTTGAAGCTACTGACTGAATGAAAGGAGCTGGCATCTCACTCTCTTTGAATCTTCTTTATCATGCTAGGATTAGCAGGAAAAAGCAAAAAATTTCAGAATTGCACCTTGCAATGTGGAGATATTACTGTTTGTGCATTTACAATATTCATTGATTTTTGCCATTGAAAAACATGTTTTTCATATACCAGAAATGTTTGAAGCTACTGACTGAATGAAAGGAGCTGGCATCTCACTCTCTTTGAATCTTCTTTATCATGCTAGGATTAGCAGGAAAAAGCAAAAAATTTCAGAATTGCACCTTGCAATGTGGAGATATTACTGTTTGTGCATTTACAATATTCATTGATTTTTGCCATTGAAAAACATGTTTTTCATATACCAGAAATGTTTGAAGCTACTGACTGAATGAAAGGAGCTGGCATCTCACTCTCTTTGAATCTTCTTTATCATGCTAGGATTAGCAGGAAAAAGCAAAAAATTTCAGAATTGCACCTTGCAATGTGGAGATATTACTGTTTGTGCATTTACAATATTCATTGATTTTTGCCATTGAAAAACATCATGTTATTCATATACCAGAAATGTTTGAAGCTACTGACTGAATGAAAGGAGCTGGCATCTCACTCTCTTTGAATCTTCTTTATCATGCTAGGATTAACAGGAAAAAGCAAAAAATTTCAGAATTGCACCTTGCAATGTGGAGATATTACTGTTTGTGCATTTACAATATTCATTGATTTTTGTCATTGAAAAACGTCCAGAAATGTTTGAAGCTACTGACTGAATGAAAGGAGCTGGCATCTCACTCTCTTTGAATCTTCTTTATCATGCTAGGATTAGCAGGAAAAAGCAAAAAATTTCAGAATTGCACCTTGCAATGTGGAAATATTACTGTTTGTGCATTTACAATATTCATTGATTTTTGCCATTGAAAAACATGTTTTTCATATACCAGAAATGTTTGAAGCTACTGACTGAATGAAAGGAGCTGGCATCTCACTCTCTTTGAATCTTCTTTATCATGCTAGGATTAGCAGGAAAAAGCAAAAAATTTCAGAATTGCACCTTGCAATGTGGAGATATTAGTGTTTGTGCATTTACAATATTCATTGATTTTTGCCATTGAAAAACATGTTTTTCATATACCAGAAATGTTTGAAGCTACTGACAATGAAAGGAGCTGGCATCTCACTCTCTTTGAATCTTCTTTATCATGCTAGGATTAGCAGGAAAAAGCAAAAAATTTCAGAATTGCACCTTGCAATGTGGAGATATTACTGTTTGTGCATTTACAATATTCATTGATTTTTGCCATTGAAAAACATGTTTTTCATATACCAGAAATGTTTGAAGCTACTGACTGAATGAAAGGAGCTGGCATCTCTCTCTCTTTGAATCTTCTTTATCATGCTAGGATTAACAGGAAAAAGCAAAAAATTTCAGAATTGCACCTTGCAATGTGGAGATATTACTGTTTGCGCATTTACAATATTCATTGATTTTTGCCATTGAAAAACGTCCAGAAATGTTTGAAGCTACTGACTGAATGAAAGGAGCTGGCATCTCACTCTCTTTGAATCTTCTTTATCATGCTAGGATTAGCAGGAAAAAGCAAAAAATTTCAGAATTGCACCTTGCAATGTGGAGATATTACTGTTTGTGCATTTACAATATTCATTGATTTTTGCCATTGAAAAACATGTTTTTCATATACCAGAAATGTTTGAAGCTACTGACTGAATGAAAGGAGCTGGCATCTCACTCTCTTTGAATCTTCTTTATCATGCTAGGATTAGCAGGAAAAAGCAAAAAATTTCAGAATTGCACCTTGCAATGTGGAGATATTACTGTTTGTGCATTTACAATATTCATTGATTTTTGCCATTGAAAAACATCATGTTATTCATATACCAGAAATGTTTGAAGCTACTGACTGAATGAAAGGAGCTGGCATCTCACTCTCTTTGAATCTTCTTTATCATGCTAGGATTAACAGGAAAAAGCAAAAAATTTCAGAATTGCACCTTGCAATGTGGAGATATTACTGTTTGTGCATTTACAATATTCATTGATTTTTGTCATTGAAAAACGTCCAGAAATGTTTGAAGCTACTGACTGAATGAAAGGAGCTGGCATCTCACTCTCTTTGAATCTTCTTTATCATGCTAGGATTAGCAGGAAAAAGCAAAAAATTTCAGAATTGCACCTTGCAATGTGGAGATATTAGTGTTTGTGCATTTACAATATTCATTGATTTTTGCCATTGAAAAACATGTTTTTCATATACCAGAAATGTTTGAAGCTACTGACAATGAAAGGAGCTGGCATCTCACTCTCTTTGAATCTTCTTTATCATGCTAGGATTAGCAGGAAAAAGCAAAAAATTTCAGAATTGCACCTTGCAATGTGGAGATATTACTGTTTGTGCATTTACAATATTCATTGATTTTTGCCATTGAAAAACATGTTTTTCATATACCAGAAATGTTTGAAGCTACTGACTGAATGAAAGGAGCTGGCATCTCTCTCTCTTTGAATCTTCTTTATCATGCTAGGATTAACAGGAAAAAGCAAAAAATTTCAGAATTGCACCTTGCAATGTGGAGATATTACTGTTTGCGCATTTACAATATTCATTGATTTTTGCCATTGAAAAACGTCCAGAAATGTTTGAAGCTACTGACTGAATGAAAGGAGCTGGCATCTCACTCTCTTTGAATCTTCTTTATCATGCTAGGATTAGCAGGAAAAAGCAAAAAATTTCAGAATTGCACCTTGCAATGTGGAGATATTACTGTTTGTGCATTTACAATATTCATTGATTTTTGCCATTGAAAAACATGTTTTTCATATACCAGAAATGTTTGAAGCTACTGACTGAATGAAAGGAGCTGGCATCTCACTCTCTTTGAATCTTCTTTATCCTGCTAGGATTAGCAGGAAAAGGCAAAAAATTTCAGAATTGCACCTTGCAATGTGGAGATATTACTGTTTGTGCATTTACAATATTCATTGATTTTTGCCATTGAAAAACGTCCAGAAATGTTTGAAGCTACTGACTGAATGAAAGGAGCTGGCATCTCACTCTCTTTGAATCTTCTTTATCATGCTAGGATTAACAGGAAAAAGCAAAAAATTTCAGAATTGCACCTTGCAATGTGGAAATATTACTGTTTGTGCATTTACAATATTCATTGATTTTTGCCATTGAAAAACGTCCAGAAATGTTTGAAGCTACTGACTGAATGAAAGGAGCTGGCATCTCACTCTCTTTGAATCTTCTTTATCATGCTAGGATTAACAGGAAAAAGCAAAAAATTTCAGAATTGCACCTTGCAATGTGGAAATATTACTGTTTGTGCATTTACAATATTCATTGATTTTTGCCATTGAAAAACATGTTTTTCATATACCAGAAATGTTTGAAGCTACTGACTGAATGAAAGGAGCTGGCATCTCACTCTCTTTGAATCTTCTTTATCATGCTAGGATTAGCAGGAAAAAGCAAAAAATTTCAGAATTGCACCTTGCAATGTGGAGATATTAGTGTTTGTGCATTTACAATATTCATTGATTTTTGCCATTGAAAAACATGTTTTTCATATACCAGAAATGTTTGAAGCTACTGACAATGAAAGGAGCTGGCATCTCACTCTCTTTGAATCTTCTTTATCATGCTAGGATTAGCAGGAAAAAGCAAAAAATTTCAGAATTGCACCTTGCAATGTGGAGATATTACTGTTTGTGCATTTACAATATTCATTGATTTTTGCCATTGAAAAACATGTTTTTCATATACCAGAAATGTTTGAAGCTACTGACTGAATGAAAGGAGCTGGCATCTCTCTCTCTTTGAATCTTCTTTATCATGCTAGGATTAACAGGAAAAAGCAAAAAATTTCAGAATTGCACCTTGCAATGTGGAGATATTACTGTTTGCGCATTTACAATATTCATTGATTTTTGCCATTGAAAAACGTCCAGAAATGTTTGAAGCTACTGACTGAATGAAAGGAGCTGGCATCTCACTCTCTTTGAATCTTCTTTATCATGCTAGGATTAGCAGGAAAAAGCAAAAAATTTCAGAATTGCACCTTGCAATGTGGAGATATTACTGTTTGTGCATTTACAATATTCATTGATTTTTGCCATTGAAAAACATGTTTTTCATATACCAGAAATGTTTGAAGCTACTGACTGAATGAAAGGAGCTGGCATCTCACTCTCTTTGAATCTTCTTTATCCTGCTAGGATTAGCAGGAAAAGGCAAAAAATTTCAGAATTGCACCTTGCAATGTGGAGATATTACTGTTTGTGCATTTACAATATTCATTGATTTTTGCCATTGAAAAACGTCCAGAAATGTTTGAAGCTACTGACTGAATGAAAGGAGCTGGCATCTCACTCTCTTTGAATCTTCTTTATCATGCTAGGATTAACAGGAAAAAGCAAAAAATTTCAGAATTGCACCTTGCAATGTGGAGATATTACTGTTTGTGCATTTACAATATTCATTGATTTTTGTCATTGAAAAACGTCCAGAAATGTTTGAAGCTACTGACTGAATGAAAGGAGCTGGCATCTCACTCTCTTTGAATCTTCTTTATCATGCTAGGATTAGCAGGAAAAAGCAAAAAATTTCAGAATTGCACCTTGCAATGTGGAGATATTAGTGTTTGTGCATTTACAATATTCATTGATTTTTGCCATTGAAAAACATGTTTTTCATATACCAGAAATGTTTGAAGCTACTGACAATGAAAGGAGCTGGCATCTCACTCTCTTTGAATCTTCTTTATCATGCTAGGATTAGCAGGAAAAAGCAAAAAATTTCAGAATTGCACCTTGCAATGTGGAGATATTACTGTTTGTGCATTTACAATATTCATTGATTTTTGCCATTGAAAAACATGTTTTTCATATACCAGAAATGTTTGAAGCTACTGACTGAATGAAAGGAGCTGGCATCTCTCTCTCTTTGAATCTTCTTTATCATGCTAGGATTAACAGGAAAAAGCAAAAAATTTCAGAATTGCACCTTGCAATGTGGAGATATTACTGTTTGCGCATTTACAATATTCATTGATTTTTGCCATTGAAAAACGTCCAGAAATGTTTGAAGCTACTGACTGAATGAAAGGAGCTGGCATCTCACTCTCTTTGAATCTTCTTTATCATGCTAGGATTAGCAGGAAAAAGCAAAAAATTTCAGAATTGCACCTTGCAATGTGGAGATATTACTGTTTGTGCATTTACAATATTCATTGATTTTTGCCATTGAAAAACATGTTTTTCATATACCAGAAATGTTTGAAGCTACTGACTGAATGAAAGGAGCTGGCATCTCACTCTCTTTGAATCTTCTTTATCCTGCTAGGATTAGCAGGAAAAGGCAAAAAATTTCAGAATTGCACCTTGCAATGTGGAGATATTACTGTTTGTGCATTTACAATATTCATTGATTTTTGCCATTGAAAAACGTCCAGAAATGTTTGAAGCTACTGACTGAATGAAAGGAGCTGGCATCTCACTCTCTTTGAATCTTCTTTATCATGCTAGGATTAACAGGAAAAAGCAAAAAATTTCAGAATTGCACCTTGCAATGTGGAAATATTACTGTTTGTGCATTTACAATATTCATTGATTTTTGCCATTGAAAAACGTCCAGAATGTTTGAAGCTACTGACTGAATGAAAGGAGCTGGCATCTCACTCTCTTTGAATCTTCTTTATCATGCTAGGATTAACAGGAAAAAGCAAAAAATTTCAGAATTGCACCTTGCAATGTGGAAATATTACTGTTTGTGCATTTACAATATTCATTGATTTTTGCCATTGAAAAACATGTTTTTCATATACCAGAAATGTTTGAAGCTACTGACTGAATGAAAGGAGCTGGCATCTCACTCTCTTTGAATCTTCTTTATCATGCTAGGATTAGCAGGAAAAAGCAAAAAATTTCAGAATTGCACCTTGCAATGTGGAGATATTACTGTTTGTGCATTTACAATATTCATTGATTTTTGCCATTGAAAAACATGTTTTTCATATACCAGAAATGTTTGAAGCTACTGACAATGAAAGGAGCTGGCATCTCACTCTCTTTGAATCTTCTTTATCATGCTAGGATTAGCAGGAAAAAGCAAAAAATTTCAGAATTGCACCTTGCAATGTGGAGATATTACTGTTTGTGCATTTACAATATTCATTGATTTTTGCCATTGAAAAACATGTTTTTCATATACCAGAAATGTTTGAAGCTACTGACTGAATGAAAGGAGCTGGCATCTCTCTCTCTTTGAATCTTCTTTATCATGCTAGGATTAACAGGAAAAAGCAAAAAATTTCAGAATTGCACCTTGCAATGTGGAGATATTACTGTTTGCGCATTTACAATATTCATTGATTTTTGCCATTGAAAAACGATCCAGAAATGTTTGAAGCTACTGACTGAATGAAAGGAGCTGGCATCTCACTCTCTTTGAATCTTCTTTATCATGCTAGGATTAGCAGGAAAAAGCAAAAAATTTCAGAATTGCACCTTGCAATGTGGAGATATTACTGTTTGTGCATTTACAATATTCATTGATTTTTGCCATTGAAAAACATGTTTTTCATATACCAGAAATGTTTGAAGCTACTGACTGAATGAAAGGAGCTGGCATCTCACTCTCTTTGAATCTTCTTTATCCTGCTAGGATTAGCAGGAAAAGGCAAAAAATTTCAGAATTGCACCTTGCAATGTGGAGATATTACTGTTTGTGCATTTACAATATTCATTGATTTTTGCCATTGAAAAACGTCCAGAAATGTTTAAAGCTACTGACTGAATGAAAGGAGCTGGCATCTCACTCTCTTTGAATATTCTTTATCATGCTAGGATTAACAGGAAAAAGCAAAAAATTTCAGAATTGCACCTTGCAATGTGGAGATATTACTGTTTGTGCATTTACAATATTCATTGATTTTTGTCATTGAAAAACGTCCAGAAATGTTTGAAGCTACTGACTGAATGAAAGGAGCTGGCATCTCACTCTCTTTGAATCTTCTTTATCATGCTAGGATTAGCAGGAAAAAGCAAAAAATTTCAGAATTGCACCTTGCAATGTGGAGATATTAGTGTTTGTGCATTTACAATATTCATTGATTTTTGCCATTGAAAAACATGTTTTTCATATACCAGAAATGTTTGAAGCTACTGACAATGAAAGGAGCTGGCATCTCACTCTCTTTGAATCTTCTTTATCATGCTAGGATTAGCAGGAAAAAGCAAAAAATTTCAGAATTGCACCTTGCAATGTGGAGATATTACTGTTTGTGCATTTACAATATTCATTGATTTTTGCCATTGAAAAACATGTTTTTCATATACCAGAAATGTTTGAAGCTACTGACTGAATGAAAGGAGCTGGCATCTCTCTCTCTTTGAATCTTCTTTATCATGCTAGGATTAACAGGAAAAAGCAAAAAATTTCAGAATTGCACCTTGCAATGTGGAGATATTACTGTTTGCGCATTTACAATATTCATTGATTTTTGCCATTGAAAAACGTCCAGAAATGTTTGAAGCTACTGACTGAATGAAAGGAGCTGGCATCTCACTCTCTTTGAATCTTCTTTATCATGCTAGGATTAGCAGGAAAAAGCAAAAAATTTCAGAATTGCACCTTGCAATGTGGAGATATTACTGTTTGTGCATTTACAATATTCATTGATTTTTGCCATTGAAAAACATGTTTTTCATATACCAGAAATGTTTGAAGCTACTGACTGAATGAAAGGAGCTGGCATCTCACTCTCTTTGAATCTTCTTTATCCTGCTAGGATTAGCAGGAAAAGGCAAAAAATTTCAGAATTGCACCTTGCAATGTGGAGATATTACTGTTTGTGCATTTACAATATTCATTGATTTTTGCCATTGAAAAACGTCCAGAAATGTTTGAAGCTACTGACTGAATGAAAGGAGCTGGCATCTCACTCTCTTTGAATCTTCTTTATCATGCTAGGATTAACAGGAAAAAGCAAAAAATTTCAGAATTGCACCTTGCAATGTGGAAATATTACTGTTTGTGCATTTACAATATTCATTGATTTTTGCCATTGAAAAACGTCCAGAAATGTTTGAAGCTACTGACTGAATGAAAGGAGCTGGCATCTCACTCTCTTTGAATCTTCTTTATCATGCTAGGATTAACAGGAAAAAGCAAAAAATTTCAGAATTGCACCTTGCAATGTGGAAATATTACTGTTTGTGCATTTACAATATTCATTGATTTTTGCCATTGAAAAACATGTTTTTCATATACCAGAAATGTTTGAAGCTACTGACTGAATGAAAGGAGCTGGCATCTCACTCTCTTTGAATCTTCTTTATCATGCTAGGATTAGCAGGAAAAAGCAAAAAATTTCAGAATTGCACCTTGCAATGTGGAGATATTAGTGTTTGTGCATTTACAATATTCATTGATTTTTGCCATTGAAAAACATGTTTTTCATATACCAGAAATGTTTGAAGCTACTGACAATGAAAGGAGCTGGCATCTCACTCTCTTTGAATCTTCTTTATCATGCTAGGATTAGCAGGAAAAAGCAAAAAATTTCAGAATTGCACCTTGCAATGTGGAGATATTACTGTTTGTGCATTTACAATATTCATTGATTTTTGCCATTGAAAAACATGTTTTTCATATACCAGAAATGTTTGAAGCTACTGACTGAATGAAAGGAGCTGGCATCTCTCTCTCTTTGAATCTTCTTTATCATGCTAGGATTAACAGGAAAAAGCAAAAATTTCAGAATTGCACCTTGCAATGTGGAGATATTACTGTTTGCGCATTTACAATATTCATTGATTTTTGCCATTGAAAAACGTCCAGAAATGTTTGAAGCTACTGACTGAATGAAAGGAGCTGGCATCTCACTCTCTTTGAATCTTCTTTATCATGCTAGGATTAGCAGGAAAAAGCAAAAAATTTCAGAATTGCACCTTGCAATGTGGAGATATTACTGTTTGTGCATTTACAATATTCATTGATTTTTGCCATTGAAAAACATGTTTTTCATATACCAGAAATGTTTGAAGCTACTGACTGAATGAAAGGAGCTGGCATCTCACTCTCTTTGAATCTTCTTTATCCTGCTAGGATTAGCAGGAAAAGGCAAAAAATTTCAGAATTGCACCTTGCAATGTGGAGATATTACTGTTTGTGCATTTACAATATTCATTGATTTTTGCCATTGAAAAACGTCCAGAAATGTTTGAAGCTACTGACTGAATGAAAGGAGCTGGCATCTCACTCTCTTTGAATCTTCTTTATCATGCTAGGATTAACAGGAAAAAGCAAAAAATTTCAGAATTGCACCTTGCAATGTGGAGATATTACTGTTTGTGCATTTACAATATTCATTGATTTTTGCCATTGAAAAACGTCCAGAAATGTTTGAAGCTACTGACTGAATGAAAGGAGCTGGCATCTCACTCTCTTTGAATCTTCTTTATCATGCTAGGATTAGCAGGAAAAAGCAAAAAATTTCAGAATTGCACCTTGCAATGTGGAGATATTACTGTTTGTGCATTTACAATATTCATTGATTTTTGCCATTGAAAAACATCATGTTATTCATATACCAGAAATGTTTGAAGCTACTGACTGAATGAAAGGAGCTGGCATCTCACTCTCTTTGAATCTTCTTTATCATGCTAGGATTAACAGGAAAAAGCAAAAAATTTCAGAATTGCACCTTGCAATGTGGAGATATTACTGTTTGTGCATTTACAATATTCATTGATTTTTGCCATTGAAAAACGTCCAGAAATGTTTGAAGCTACTGACTGAATGAAAGGAGCTGGCATCTCACTCTCTTTGAATCTTCTTTATCATGCTAGGATTAGCAGGAAAAAGCAAAAAATTTCAGAATTGCACCTTGCAATGTGGAAATATTACTGTTTGTGCATTTACAATATTCATTGATTTTTGCCATTGAAAAACATGTTTTTCATATACGAGAAATGTTTGAAGCTACTGACTGAATGAAAGGAGCTGGCATCTCACTCTCTTTGAATCTTCTTTATCATGCTAGGATTAGCAGGAAAAAGCAAAAAATTTCAGAATTGCACCTTGCAATGTGGAGATATTACTGTTTGTGCATTTACAATATTCATTGATTTTTGCCATTGAAAAACATGTTTTTCATATACCAGAAATGTTTGAAGCTACTGACTGAATGAAAGGAGCTGGCATCTCACTCTCTTTGAATCTTCTTTATCATGCTAGGATTAGCAGGAAAAAGCAAAAAATTTCAGAATTGCACCTTGCAATGTGGAGATATTACTGTTTGTGCATTTACAATATTCATTGATTTTTGCCATTGAAAAACATGTTTTTCATATACCATAAATGTTTGAAGCTACTGACTGAATGAAAGGAGCTGGCATCTCACTCTCTTTGAATCTTCTTTATCATGCTAGGATTAGCAGGAAAAAGCAAAAAATTTCAGAATTGCACCTTGCAATGTGGAGATATTACTGTTTGTGCATTTACAATATTCATTGATTTTTGCCATTGAAAAACATGTTTTTCATATACCAGAAATGTTTGAAGCTACTGACTGAATGAAAGGAGCTGGCATCTCACTCTCTTTGAATCTTCTTTATCATGCTAGGATTAGCAGGTAAAAGCAAAAAATTTCAGAATTGCACCTTGCAATGTGGAGATATTACTGTTTGTGCATTTACAATATTCATTGATTTTTGCCATTGAAAAACATGTTTTTCATATACCAGAAATGTTTGAAGCTACTGACTGAATGAAAGGAGCTGGCATCTCACTCTCTTTGAATCTTCTTTATCATGCTAGGATTAACAGGAAAAAGCAAAAAATTTCAGAATTGCACCTTGCAATGTGGAGATATTACTGTTTGTGCATTTACAATATTCATTGATTTTTGCCATTGAAAAACGTCCAGAAATGTTTGAAACTACTGACTGAATGAAAGGAGCTGGCATCTCACTCTCTTTGAATCTTCTTTATCATGCTAGGATTAGCAGGAAAAAGCAAAAAATTTCAGAATTGCACCTTGCAATGTGGAGATATTACTGTTTGTGCATTTACATTATTCATTGATTTTTGCCATTGAAAAACATGTTTTTCATATACCAGAAATGTTTGAAGCTACTGACTGAATGAAAGGAGCTGGCATCTCACTCTGAATCTTCTTTATCATGCTAGGATTAGCAGGAAAAAGCAAAAAATTTCAGAATTGCACCTTGCAATGTGGAGATATTACTGTTTGTGCATTTACAATATTCATTGATTTTTGCCATTGAAAAACATGTTTTTCATATACCAGAAATGTTTGAAGCTACTGACTGAATGAAAGGAGCTGGCATCTCACTCTCTTTGAATCTTCTTTATCCTGCTAGGATTAGCAGGAAAAAGCAAAAAATTTCAGAATTGCACCTTGCAATGTGGAGATATTACTGTTTGTGCATTTACAATATTCATTGATTTTTGCCATTGAAAAACGTCCAGAAATGTTTGAAACTACTGACTGAATGAAAGGAGCTGGCATCTCACTCTCTTTGAATCTTCTTTATCATGCTAGGATTAGCAGGGAAAAGCAAAAAATTTCAGAATTGCACCTTGCAATGTGGAGATATTACTGTTTGTGCATTTACAATATTCATTGATTTTTGCCATTGAAAAACATCATGTTATTCATATACCAGAAATGTTTGAAGCTACTGACTGAATGAAAGGAGCTGGCATCTCACTCTCTTTGAATCTTCTTTATCATGCTAGGATTAACAGGAAAAAGCAAAAAATTTCAGAATTGCACCTTGCAATGTGGAGATATTACTGTTTGTGCATTTACAATATTCATTGATTTTTGCCATTGAAAAACGTCCAGAAATGTTTGAAGCTACTGACTGAATGAAAGGAGCTGGCATCTCACTCTCTTTGAATCTTCTTTATCATGCTAGGATTAGCAGGAAAAAGCAAAAAATTTCAGAATTGCACCTTGCAATGTGGAGATATTACTGTTTGTGCATTTACAATATTCATTGATTTTTGCCATTGAAAAACATGTTTTTCATATACCATAAATGTTTGAAGCTACTGACTGAATGAAAGGAGCTGGCATCTCACTCTCTTTGAATCTTCTTTATCATGCTAGGATTAGCAGGAAAAAGCAAAAAATTTCAGAATTGCACCTTGCAATGTGGAGATATTACTGTTTGTGCATTTACAATATTCATTGATTTTTGCCATTGAAAAACATGTTTTTCATATACCAGAAATGTTTGAAGCTACTGACTGAATGAAAGGAGCTGGCATCTCACTCTCTTTGAATCTTCTTTATCATGCTAGGATTAGCAGGTAAAAGCAAAAAATTTCAGAATTGCACCTTGCAATGTGGAGATATTACTGTTTGTGCATTTACAATATTCATTGATTTTTGCCATTGAAAAACATGTTTTTCATATACCAGAAATGTTTGAAGCTACTGACTGAATGAAAGGAGCTGGCATCTCACTCTCTTTGAATCTTCTTTATCATGCTAGGATTAACAGGAAAAAGCAAAAAATTTCAGAATTGCACCTTGCAATGTGGAGATATTACTGTTTGTGCATTTACAATATTCATTGATTTTTGCCATTGAAAAACGTCCAGAAATGTTTGAAACTACTGACTGAATGAAAGGAGCTGGCATCTCACTCTCTTTGAATCTTCTTTATCATGCTAGGATTAGCAGGAAAAAGCAAAAAATTTCAGAATTGCACCTTGCAATGTGGAGATATTACTGTTTGTGCATTTACATTATTCATTGATTTTTGCCATTGAAAAACATGTTTTTCATATACCAGAAATGTTTGAAGCTACTGACTGAATGAAAGGAGCTGACATCTCACTCTGAATCTTCTTTATCATGCTAGGATTAGCAGGAAAAAGCAAAAAATTTCAGAATTGCACCTTGCAATGTGGAGATATTACTGTTTGTGCATTTACAATATTCATTGATTTTTGCCATTGAAAAACATGTTTTTCATATACCAGAAATGTTTGAAGCTACTGACTGAATGAAAGGAGCTGGCATCTCACTCTCTTTGAATCTTCTTTATCCTGCTAGGATTAGCAGGAAAAAGCAAAAAATTTCAGAATTGCACCTTGCAATGTGGAGATATTACTGTTTGTGCATTTACAATATTCATTGATTTTTGCCATTGAAAAACGTCCAGAAATGTTTGAAGCTACTGACTGAATGAAAGGAGCTGGCATCTCACTCTCTTTGTATCTTCTTTATCATGCTAGGATTAGCAGGAAAAAGCAAAAAATTTCAGAATTGCACCTTGCAATGTGGAGATATTACTGTTTGTGCATTTACAATATTCATTGATTTTTGCCATTGAAAAACATCATGTTATTCATATACCAGAAATGTTTGAAGCTACTGACTGAATGAAAGGAGCTGGCATCTCACTCTCTTTGAATCTTCTTTATCATGCTAGGATTAACAGGAAAAAGCAAAAAATTTCAGAATTGCACCTTGCAATGTGGAGATATTACTGTTTGTGCATTTACAATATTCATTGATTTTTGCCATTGAAAAACGTCCAGAAATGTTTGATGCTACTGACTGAATGAAAGGAGCTGGCATCTCACTCTCTTTGAATCTTCTTTATCATGCTAGGATTAGCAGGAAAAAGCAAAAAATTTCAGAATTGCACCTTGCAATGTGGAGATATTACTGTTTGTGCATTTACAATATTCATTTATTTTTGCCATTGAAAAACATGTTTTTCATATAAAAGAAATGTTTGAAGCTACTGACTGAATGAAAGGAGCTGGCATCTCACTCTCTTTGAATCTTCTTTATCATGCTAGGATTAACAGGAAAAAGCAAAAAATTTCAGAATTGCACCTTGCAATGTGGAGATATTACTGTTTGTGCATTTACATTATTCATTGATTTTTGCCATTGAAAAACATGTTTTTCATATACCAGAAATGTTTGAAGCTACTGACTGAATGAAAGGAGCTGGCATCTCACTCTCTTTGAATCTTCTTTATCATGCTAGGATTAACAGGAAAAAGCAAAAAATTTCAGAATTGCACCTTGCAATGTGGAGATATTACTGTTTGTGCATTTACAATATTCATTGATTTTTGCCATTGAAAAACGTCCAGAAATGTTTGAAACTACTGACTGAATGAAAGGAGCTGGCATCTCACTCTCTTTGAATCTTCTTTATCATGCTAGGATTAGCAGGAAAAAGCAAAAAATTTCAGAATTGCACCTTGCAATGTGGAGATATTACTGTTTGTGCATTTACATTATTCATTGATTTTTGCCATTGAAAAACATGTTTTTCATATACCAGAAATGTTTGAAGCTACTGACTGAATGAAAGGAGCTGGCATCTCACTCTGAATCTTCTTTATCATGCTAGGATTAGCAGGAAAAAGCAAAAAATTTCAGAATTGCACCTTGCAATGTGGAGATATTACTGTTTGTGCATTTACAATATTCATTGATTTTTGCCATTGAAAAACATGTTTTTCATATACCAGAAATGTTTGAAGCTACTGACTGAATGAAAGGAGCTGGCATCTCACTCTCTTTGAATCTTCTTTATCCTGCTAGGATTAGCAGGAAAAAGCAAAAAATTTCAGAATTGCACCTTGCAATGTGGAGATATTACTGTTTGTGCATTTACAATATTCATTGATTTTTGCCATTGAAAAACGTCCAGAAATGTTTGAAGCTACTGACTGAATGAAAGGAGCTGGCATCTCACTCTCTTTGAATCTTCTTTATCATGCTAGGATTAGCAGGAAAAAGCAAAAAATTTCAGAATTGCACCTTGCAATGTGGAGATATTACTGTTTGTGCATTTACAATATTCATTGATTTTTGCCATTGAAAAACATCATGTTATTCATATACCAGAAATGTTTGAAGCTACTGACTGAATGAAAGGAGCTGGCATCTCACTCTCTTTGAATCTTCTTTATCATGCTAGGATTAACAGGAAAAAGCAAAAAATTTCAGAATTGCACCTTGCAATGTGGAGATATTACTGTTTGTGCATTTACAATATTCATTGATTTTTGCCATTGAAAAACGTCCAGAAATGTTTGAAGCTACTGACTGAATGAAAGGAGCTGGCATCTCACTCTCTTTGAATCTTCTTTATCATGCTAGGATTAGCAGGAAAAAGCAAAAAATTTCAGAATTGCACCTTGCAATGTGGAAATATTACTGTTTGTGCATTTACAATATTCATTGATTTTTGCCATTGAAAAACATGTTTTTCATATACCAGAAATGTTTGAAGCTACTGACTGAATGAAAGGAGCTGGCATCTCACTCTCTTTGAATCTTCTTTATCATGCTAGGATTAGCAGGAAAAAGCAAAAAAATTGAGAATTGCACATTGCAATGTGGAGATATTACTGTTTGTGCATTTACAATATTCATTGATTTTTGCCATTGAAAAACATGTTTTTCATATACCAGAAATGTTTGAAGCTACTGACTGAATGAAAGGAGCTGGCATCTCACTCTCTTTGAATCTTCTTTATCATGCTAGGATTAGCAGGAAAAAGCAAAAAATTTCAGAATTGCACCTTGCAATGTGGAGATATTACTGTTTGTGCATTTACAATATTCATTGATTTTTGCCATTGAAAAACATGTTTTTCATATACCAGAAATGTTTGAAGCTACTGACTGAATGAAAGGAGCTGGCATCTCACTCTCTTTGAATCTTCTTTATCATGCTAGGATTAGCAGGTAAAAGCAAAAAATTTCAGAATTGCACCTTGCAATGTGGAGATATTACTGTTTGTGCATTTACAATATTCATTGATTTTTGCCATTGAAAAACATGTTTTTCATATACCAGAAATGTTTGAAGCTACTGACTGAATGAAAGGAGCTGGCATCTCACTCTCTTTGAATCTTCTTTATCATGCTAGGATTAACAGGAAAAAGCAAAAAATTTCAGAATTGCACCTTGCAATGTGGAGATATTACTGTTTGTGCATTTACAATATTCATTGATTTTTGCCATTGAAAAACGTCCAGAAATGTTTGAAACTACTGACTGAATGAAAGGAGCTGGCATCTCACTCTCTTTGAATCTTCTTTATCATGCTAGGATTAGCAGGAAAAAGCAAAAAATTTCAGAATTGCACCTTGCAATGTGGAGATATTACTGTTTGTGCATTTACATTATTCATTGATTTTTGCCATTGAAAAACATGTTTTTCATATACCAGAAATGTTTGAAGCTACTGACTGAATGAAAGGAGCTGGCATCTCACTCTGAATCTTCTTTATCATGCTAGGATTAGCAGGAAAAAGCAAAAAATTTCAGAATTGCACCTTGCAATGTGGAGATATTACTGTTTGTGCATTTACAATATTCATTGATTTTTGCCATTGAAAAACATGTTTTTCATATACCAGAAATGTTTGAAGCTACTGACTGAATGAAAGGAGCTGGCATCTCACTCTCTTTGAATCTTCTTTATCCTGCTAGGATTAGCAGGAAAAAGCAAAAAATTTCAGAATTGCACCTTGCAATGTGGAGATATTACTGTTTGTGCATTTACAATATTCATTGATTTTTGCCATTGAAAAACGTCCAGAAATGTTTGAAACTACTGACTGAATGAAAGGAGCTGGCATCTCACTCTCTTTGAATCTTCTTTATCATGCTAGGATTAGCAGGGAAAAGCAAAAAATTTCAGAATTGCACCTTGCAATGTGGAGATATTACTGTTTGTGCATTTACAATATTCATTGATTTTTGCCATTGAAAAACATCATGTTATTCATATACCAGAAATGTTTGAAGCTACTGACTGAATGAAAGGAGCTGGCATCTCACTCTCTTTGAATCTTCTTTATCATGCTAGGATTAACAGGAAAAAGCAAAAAATTTCAGAATTGCACCTTGCAATGTGGAGATATTACTGTTTGTGCATTTACAATATTCATTGATTTTTGCCATTGAAAAACGTCCAGAAATGTTTGAAGCTACTGACTGAATGAAAGGAGCTGGCATCTCACTCTCTTTGAATCTTCTTTATCATGCTAGGATTAGCAGGAAAAAGCAAAAAATTTCAGAATTGCACCTTGCAATGTGGAGATATTACTGTTTGTGCATTTACAATATTCATTGATTTTTGCCATTGAAAAACATGTTTTTCATATACCATAAATGTTTGAAGCTACTGACTGAATGAAAGGAGCTGGCATCTCACTCTCTTTGAATCTTCTTTATCATGCTAGGATTAGCAGGAAAAAGCAAAAAATTTCAGAATTGCACCTTGCAATGTGGAGATATTACTGTTTGTGCATTTACAATATTCATTGATTTTTGCCATTGAAAAACATGTTTTTCATATACCAGAAATGTTTGAAGCTACTGACTGAATGAAAGGAGCTGGCATCTCACTCTCTTTGAATCTTCTTTATCATGCTAGGATTAGCAGGTAAAAGCAAAAAATTTCAGAATTGCACCTTGCAATGTGGAGATATTACTGTTTGTGCATTTACAATATTCATTGATTTTTGCCATTGAAAAACATGTTTTTCATATACCAGAAATGTTTGAAGCTACTGACTGAATGAAAGGAGCTGGCATCTCACTCTCTTTGAATCTTCTTTATCATGCTAGGATTAACAGGAAAAAGCAAAAAATTTCAGAATTGCACCTTGCAATGTGGAGATATTACTGTTTGTGCATTTACAATATTCATTGATTTTTGCCATTGAAAAACGTCCAGAAATGTTTGAAACTACTGACTGAATGAAAGGAGCTGGCATCTCACTCTCTTTGAATCTTCTTTATCATGCTAGGATTAGCAGGAAAAAGCAAAAAATTTCAGAATTGCACCTTGCAATGTGGAGATATTACTGTTTGTGCATTTACATTATTCATTGATTTTTGCCATTGAAAAACATGTTTTTCATATACCAGAAATGTTTGAAGCTACTGACTGAATGAAAGGAGCTGGCATCTCACTCTGAATCTTCTTTATCATGCTAGGATTAGCAGGAAAAAGCAAAAAATTTCAGAATTGCACCTTGCAATGTGGAGATATTACTGTTTGTGCATTTACAATATTCATTGATTTTTGCCATTGAAAAACATGTTTTTCATATACCAGAAATGTTTGAAGCTACTGACTGAATGAAAGGAGCTGGCATCTCACTCTCTTTGAATCTTCTTTATCCTGCTAGGATTAGCAGGAAAAAGCAAAAAATTTCAGAATTGCACCTTGCAATGTGGAGATATTACTGTTTGTGCATTTACAATATTCATTGATTTTTGCCATTGAAAAACGTCCAGAAATGTTTGAAGCTACTGACTGAATGAAAGGAGCTGGCATCTCACTCTCTTTGAATCTTCTTTATCATGCTAGGATTAGCAGGAAAAAGCAAAAAATTTCAGAATTGCACCTTGCAATGTGGAGATATTACTG
The DNA here is from genome assembly GCF_046119375.1 of Phyllobates terribilis. Taxonomy (NCBI): domain Eukaryota; kingdom Metazoa; phylum Chordata; class Amphibia; order Anura; family Dendrobatidae; genus Phyllobates; species Phyllobates terribilis. Next base: position 75,393 of record NW_027365343.1, read on the forward strand.
TTTGTGCATTTACAATATTCATTGATTTTTGCCATTGAAAAACATCATGTTATTCATATACCAGAAATGTTTGAAGCTACTGACTGAATGAAAGGAGCTGGCATCTCACTCTCTTTGAATCTTCTTTATCATGCTAGGATTAACAGGAAAAAGCAAAAAATTTCAGAATTGCACCTTGCAATGTGGAGATATTACTGTTTGTGCATTTACAATATTCATTCATTTTTGCCATTGAAAAACGTCCAGAAATGTTTGATGCTACTGACTGAATGAAAGGAGCTGGCATCTCACTCTCTTTGAATCTTCTTTATCATGCTAGGATTAGCAGGAAAAAGCAAAAAATTTCAGAATTGCACCTTGCAATGTGGAGATATTACTGTTTGTGCATTTACAATATTCATTGATTTTTGCCATTGAAAAACATGTTTTTCATATAAAAGAAATGTTTGAAGCTACTGACTGAATGAAAGGAGCTGGCATCTCACTCTCTTTGAATCTTCTTTATCATGCTAGGATTAACAGGAAAAAGCAAAAAATTTCAGAATTGCACCTTGCAATGTGGAGATATTACTGTTTGTGCATTTACATTATTCATTGATTTTTGCCATTGAAAAACATGTTTTTCATATACCAGAAATGTTTGAAGCTACTGACTGAATGAAAGGAGCTGGCATCTCACTCTCTTTGAATCTTCTTTATCATGCTAGGATTAACAGGAAAAAGCAAAAAATTTCAGAATTGCACCTTGCAATGTGGAGATATTACTGTTTGTGCATTTACAATATTCATTGATTTTTGCCATTGAAAAACGTCCAGAAATGTTTGAAACTACTGACTGAATGAAAGGAGCTGGCATCTCACTCTCTTTGAATCTTCTTTATCATGCTAGGATTAGCAGGAAAAAGCAAAAAATTTCAGAATTGCACCTTGCAATGTGGAGATATTACTGTTTGTGCATTTACATTATTCATTGATTTTTGCCATTGAAAAGCATGTTTTTCATATACCAGAAATGTTTGAAGCTACTGACTGAATGAAAGGAGCTGGCATCTCACTCTGAATCTTCTTTATCATGCTAGGATTAGCAGGAAAAAGCAAAAAATTTCAGAATTGCACCTTGCAATGTGGAGATATTACTGTTTGTGCATTTACAATATTCATTGATTTTTGCCATTGAAAAACATGTTTTTCATATACCAGAAATGTTTGAAGCTACTGACTGAATGAAAGGAGCTGGCATCTCACTCTCTTTGAATCTTCTTTATCCTGCTAGGATTAGCAGGAAAAAGCAAAAAATTTCAGAATTGCACCTTGCAATGTGGAGATATTACTGTTTGTGCATTTACAATATTCATTGATTTTTGCCATTGAAAAACGTCCAGAAATGTTTGAAGCTACTGACTGAATGAAAGGAGCTGGCATCTCACTCTCTTTGAATCTTCTTTATCATGCTAGGATTAGCAGGAAAAAGCAAAAAATTTCAGAATTGCACCTTGCAATGTGGAGATATTACTGTTTGTGCATTTACAATATTCATTGATTTTTGCCATTGAAAAACATCATGTTATTCATATACCAGAAATGTTTGAAGCTACTGACTGAATGAAAGGAGCTGGCATCTCACTCTCTTTGAATCTTCTTTATCATGCTAGGATTAACAGGAAAAAGCAAAAAATTTCAGAATTGCACCTTGCAATGTGGAGATATTACTGTTTGTGCATTTACAATATTCATTGATTTTTGCCATTGAAAAACGTCCAGAAATGTTTGAAGCTACTGACTGAATGAAAGGAGCTGGCATCTCACTCTCTTTGAATCTTCTTTATCATGCTAGGATTAGCAGGAAAAAGCAAAAAATTTCAGAATTGCACCTTGCAATGTGGAAATATTACTGTTTGTGCATTTACAATATTCATTGATTTTTGCCATTGAAAAACATGTTTTTCATATACCAGAAATGTTTGAAGCTACTGACTGAATGAAAGGAGCTGGCATCTCACTCTCTTTGAATCTTCTTTATCATGCTAGGATTAGCAGGAAAAAGCAAAAAAATTGAGAATTGCACCTTGCAATGTGGAGATATTACTGTTTGTGCATTTACAATATTCATTGATTTTTGCCATTGAAAAACATGTTTTTCATATACCAGAAATGTTTGAAGCTACTGACTGAATGAAAGGAGCTGGCATCTCACTCTCTTTGAATCTTCTTTATCATGCTAGGATTAGCAGGAAAAAGCAAAAAATTTCAGAATTGCACCTTGCAATGTGGAGATATTACTGTTTGTGCATTTACAATATTCATTGATTTTTGCCATTGAAAAACATGTTTTTCATATACCAGAAATGTTTGAAGCTACTGACTGAATGAAAGGAGCTGGCATCTCACTCTCTTTGAATCTTCTTTATCATGCTAGGATTAACAGGAAAAAGCAAAAAATTCCAGAATTGCACCTTGCAATGTGGAGATATTACTGTTTGTGCATTTACAATATTCATTGATTTTTGCCATTGAAAAACGTCCAGAAATGTTTGATGCTACTGACTGAATGAAAGGAGCTGGCATCTCACTCTCTTTGAATCTTCTTTATCATGCTAGGATTAGCAGGAAAAAGCAAAAAATTTCAGAATTGCACCTTGCAATGTGGAGATATTACTGTTTGTGCATTTACAATATTCATTGATTTTTGCCATTGAAAAACATGTTTTTCATATAAAAGAAATGTTTGAAGCTACTGACTGAATGAAAGGAGCTGGCATCTCACTCTCTTTGAATCTTCTTTATCATGCTAGGATTAACAGGAAAAAGCAAAAAATTTCAGAATTGCACCTTGCAATGTGGAGATATTACTGTTTGTGCATTTACATTATTCATTGATTTTTGCCATTGAAAAACATGTTTTTCATATACCAGAAATGTTTGAAGCTACTGACTGAATGAAAGGAGCTGGCATCTCACTCTCTTTGAATCTTCTTTATTATGCTAGGATTAGCAGGAAAAAGCAAAAAATTTCAGAATTGCACCTTGCAATGTGGAGATATTACTGTTTGTGCATTTACATTATTCATTGATTTTTGCCATTGAAAAACATGTTTTTCATATACCAGAAATGTTTGAAGCTACTGACTGAATGAAAGGAGCTGGCATCTCACTCTCTTTGAATCTTCTTTATCCTGCTAGGATTAGCAGGAAAAAGCAAAAAATTTCAGAATTGCACCTTGCAATGTGGAGATATTACTGTTTGTGCATTTACAATATTCATTGATTTTTGCCATTGAAAAACGTCCAGAAATGTTTGAAGCTACTGACTGAATGAAAGGAGCTGGCATCTCACTCTCTTTGAATCTTCTTTATCATGCTAGGATTAACAGGAAAAAGCAAAAAATTTCAGAATTGCACCTTGCAATGTGGAGATATTACTGTTTGTGCATTTACAATATTCATTGATTTTTGCCATTGAAAAACGTCCAGAAATGTTTGAAGCTACTGACTGAATGAAAGGAGCTGGCATCTCACTCTCTTTGAATCTTCTTTATCATGCTAGGATTAGCAGGAAAAAGCAAAAAATTTCAGAATTGCACCTTGCAATGTGGAGATATTACTGTTTGTGCATTTACAATATTCATTGATTTTTGCCATTGAAAAACATGTTTTTCGTATACCAGAAATGTTTGAAGCTACTGACTGAATGAAAGGAGCTGGCATCTCACTCTCTTTGAATCTTCTTTATCCTGCTAGGATTAGCAGGAAAAAGCAAAAAATTTCAGTATTGCACCTTGCAATGTGGAGATATTACTGTTTGTGCATTTACAATATTCATTGATTTTTGCCATTGAAAAACGTCCAGAAATGTTTGAAGCTACTGACTGAATGAAAGGAGCTGGCATCTCACTCTCTTTGAATCTTCTTTATCATGCTAGGATTAACAGGAAAAAGCAAAAAATTTCAGAATTGCACCTTGCAATGTGGAGATATTACTGTTTGTGCATTTACAATATTCATTGATTTTTGCCATTGAAAAACGTCCAGAAATGTTTGAAGCTACTGACTGAATGAAAGGAGCTGGCATCTCACTCTCTTTGAATCTTCTTTATCATGCTAGGATTAGCAGGAAAAAGCAAAAAATTTCAGAATTGCACCTTGCAATGTGGAGATATTACTGTTTGTGCATTTACAATATTCATTGATTTTTGCCATTGAAAAACATCATGTTATTCATATACCAGAAATGTTTGAAGCTACTGACTGAATGAAAGGAGCTGGCATCTCACTCTCTTTGAATCTTCTTTATCATGCTAGGATTAACAGGAAAAAGCAAAAAATTTCAGAATTGCACCTTGCAATGTGGAGATATTACTGTTTGTGCATTTACAATATTCATTGATTTTTGCCATTGAAAAACGTCCAGAAATGTTTGAAGCTACTGACTGAATGAAAGGAGCTGGCATCTCACTCTCTTTGAATCTTCTTTATCATGCTAGGATTAGCAGGAAAAAGCAAAAAATTTCAGAATTGCACCTTGCAATGTGGAAATATTACTGTTTGTGCATTTACAATATTCATTGATTTTTGCCATTGAAAAACATGTTTTTCATATACCAGAAATGTTTGAAGCTACTGACTGAATGAAAGGAGCTGGCATCTCACTCTCTTTGAATCTTCTTTATCATGCTAGGATTAGCAGGAAAAAGCAAAAAATTTCAGAATTGCACCTTGCAATGTGGAGATATTACTGTTTGTGCATTTACAATATTCATTGATTTTTGCCATTGAAAAACGTCCAGAAATGTTTGAAGCTACTGACTGAATGAAAGGAGCTGGCATCTCACTCTCTTTGAATCTTCTTTATCATGCTAGGATTAACGGGAAAAAGCAAAAAATTTCAGAATTGCACCTTGCAATGTGGAGATATTACTGTTTGTGCATTTACAATATTCATTGATTTTTGCCATTGAAAAACGTCCAGAAATGTTTGAAGCTACTGACTGAATGAAAGGAGCTGGCATCTCACTCTCTTTGAATCTTCTTTATCATGCTAGGATTAGCAGGAAAAAGCAAAAAATTTCAGAATTGCACCTTGCAATGTGGAGATATTACTGTTTGTGCATTTACAATATTCATTGATTTTTGCCATTGAAAAACATGTTTTTCGTATACCAGAAATGTTTGAAGCTACTGACTGAATGAAAGGAGCTGGCATCTCACTCTCTTTGAATCTTCTTTATCCTGCTAGGATTAGCAGGAAAAAGCAAAAAATTTCAGTATTGCACCTTGCAATGTGGAGATATTACTGTTTGTGCATTTACAATATTCATTGATTTTTGCCATTGAAAAACGTCCAGAAATGTTTGAAGCTACTGACTGAATGAAAGGAGCTGGCATCTCACTCTCTTTGAATCTTCTTTATCATGCTAGGATTAACAGGAAAAAGCAAAAAATTTCAGAATTGCACCTTGCAATGTGGAGATATTACTGTTTGTGCATTTACAATATTCATTGATTTTTGCCATTGAAAAACGTCCAGAAATGTTTGAAGCTACTGACTGAATGAAAGGAGCTGGCATCTCACTCTCTTTGAATCTTCTTTATCATGCTAGGATTAGCAGGAAAAAGCAAAAAATTTCAGAATTGCACCTTGCAATGTGGAGATATTACTGTTTGTGCATTTACAATATTCATTGATTTTTGCCATTGAAAAACATTATGTTATTCATATACCAGAAATGTTTGAAGCTACTGACTGAATGAAAGGAGCTGGCATCTCACTCTCTTTGAATCTTCTTTATCATGCTAGGATTAACAGGAAAAAGCAAAAAATTTCAGAATTGCACCTTGCAATGTGGAGATATTACTGTTTGTGCATTTACAATATTCATTGATTTTTGCCATTGAAAAACGTCCAGAAATGTTTGAAGCTACTGACTGAATGAAAGGAGCTGGCATGTCACTCTCTTTGAATCTTCTTTATCATGCTAGGATTAGCAGGAAAAAGCAAAAAATTTCAGAATTGCACCTTGCAATGTGGAGATATTACTGTTTGTGCATTTACAATATTCATTGATTTTTGCCATTGAAAAACATGTTTTTCATATACCAGAAATGTTTGAAGCTACTGACTGAATGAATGGAGCTGGCATCTCACTCTCTTTGAATCTTCTTTATCATGCTAGGATTAGCAGGAAAAAGCAAAAAATTTCAGAATTGCACCTTGCAATGTGGAGATATTACTGTTTGTGCATTTACAATATTCATTGATTTTTGCCATTGAAAAACGTCCAGAAATGTTTGAAGCTACTGACTGAATGAAAGGAGCTGGCATCTCACTCTCTTTGAATCTTCTTTATCATGCTAGGATTAGCAGGAAAAAGCAAAAAATTTCAGAATTGCACCTTGCAATGTGGAGATATTACTGTTTGTGCATTTACAATATTCATTGATTTTTGCCATTGAAAAACATGTTTTTCATATACCAGAAATGTTTGAAGCTACTGACTGAATGAAAGGAGCTGGCATCTCACTCTCTTTGAATCTTCTTTATAATGCTAGGATTAGCAGGAAAAAGCAAAAAATTTCAGAATTGCACCTTGCAATGTGGAGATATTACTGTTTGTGCATTTACAATATTCATTGATTTTTGCCATTGAAAAACATGTTTTTCATATACCAGAAATGTTTGAAGCTACTGACTGAATGAAAGGAGCTGGCATCTTACTCTCTTTGAATCTTCTTTATCCTGCTAGGATTAGCAGGAAAAAGCAAAAAATTTCAGAATTGCACCTTGCAATGTGGAGATATTACTGTTTGTGCATTTACAATATTCATTGATTTTTGCCATTGAAAAACGTCCAGAAATGTTTGAAGCTACTGACTGAATGAAAGGAGCTGGCATCTCACTCTCTTTGAATCTTCTTTATCATGCTAGGATTAGCAGGAAAAAGCAAAAAATTTCAGAATTGCACCTTGCAATGTGGAGGTATTACTGTTTGTGCATTTACAATATTCATTGATTTTTGCCATTGAAAAACATGTTTTTCATATACCAGAAATGTTTGAAGCTACTGACTGAATGAAAGGAGCTGGCATCTCACTCTCTTTGAATCTTCTTTATCATGCTAGGATTAACAGGAAAAAGCAAAAAATTTCAGAATTGCACCTTGCAATGTGGAGATATTACTGTTTGTGCATTTACAATATTCATTGATTTTTGCCATTGAAAAACGTCCAGAAATGTTTGAAGCTACTGACTGAATGAAAGGAGCTGGCATCTCACTCTCTTTGAATCTTCTTTATCATGCTAGGATTAGCAGGAAAAAGCAAAAAATTTCAGAATTGCACCTTGCAATGTGGAGATATTACTGTTTGTGCATTTACATTATTCATTGATTTTTGCCATTGAAAAACATGTTTTTCATATACCAGAAATGTTTGAAGCTACTGACTGAATGAAAGGAGCTGGCATCTCACTCTGAATCTTCTTTATCATGCTAGGATTAGCAGGAAAAAGCAAAAAATTTCAGAATTGCACCTTGCAATGTGGAGATATTACTGTTTGTGCATTTACAATATTCATTGATTTTTGCCATTGAAAAACATGTTTTTCATATACCAGAAATGTTTGAAGCTACTGACTGAATGAAAGGAGCTGGCATCTCACTCTCTTTGAATCTTCTTTATCCTGCTAGGATTAGCAGGAAAAAGCAAAAAATTTCAGAATTGCACCTTGCAATGTGGAGATATTACTGTTTGTGCATTTACAATATTCATTGATTTTTGCCATTGAAAAACGTCCAGAAATGTTTGAAGCTACTGACTGAATGAAAGGAGCTGGCATCTCACTCTCTTTGAATCTTCTTTATCATGCTAGGATTAGCAGTAAAAAGCAAAAAATTTCAGAATTGCACCTTGCAATGTGGAGATATTACTGTTTGTGCATTTACAATATTCATTGATTTTTGCCATTGAAAAACATCATGTTATTCATATACCAGAAATGTTTGAAGCTACTGACTGAATGAAAGGAGCTGGCATCTCACTCTCTTTGAATCTTCTTTATCATGCTAGGATTAACAGGAAAAAGCAAAAAATTTCAGAATTGCACATTGCAATGTGGAGATATTACTGTTTGTGCATTTACAATATTCATTGATTTTTGCCATTGAAAAACGTCCAGAAATGTTTGAAGCTACTGACTGAATGAAAGGAGCTGGCATCTCACTCTCTTTGAATCTTCTTTATCATGCTAGGATTAGCAGGAAAAAGCAAAAAATTTCAGAATTGCACCTTGCAATGTGGAAATATTACTGTTTGTGCATTTACAATATTCATTGATTTTTGCCATTGAAAAACATGTTTTTCATATACCAGAAATGTTTGAAGCTACTGACTGAATGAAAGGAGCTGGCATCTCACTCTCTTTGAATCTTCTTTATCATGCTAGGATTAGCAGGAAAAAGCAAAAAATTTCAGAATTGCACCTTGCAATGTGGAGATATTACTGTTTGTGCATTTACAATATTCATTGATTTTTGCCATTGAAAAACATGTTTTTCATATACCAGAAATGTTTGAAGCTACTGACAATGAAAGGAGCTGGCATCTCACTCTCTTTGAATCTTCTTTATCATGCTAGGATTAGCAGGAAAAAGCAAAAAATTTCAGAATTGCACCTTGCAATGTGGAGATATTACTGTTTGTGCATTTACAATATTCATTGATTTTTGCCATTGAAAAACATGTTTTTCATATACCAGAAATGTTTGAAGCTACTGACTGAATGAAAGGAGCTGGCATCTCACTCTCTTTGAATCTTCTTTATCATGCTAGGATTAACAGGAAAAAGCAAAAAATTTCAGAATTGCACCTTGCAATGTGGAGATATTACTGTTTGTGCATTTACAATATTCATTGATTTTTGCCATTGAAAAACGTCCAGAAATGTTTGAAGCTACTGACTGAATGAAAGGAGCTGGCATCTCACTCTCTTTGAATCTTCTTTATCATGCTAGGATTAGCAGGAAAAAGCAAAAAATTTCAGAATTGCACCTTGCAATGTGGAGATATTACTGTTTGTGCATTTACAATATTCATTGATTTTTGCCATTGAAAAACATGTTTTTCATATACCAGAAATGTTTGAAGCTACTGACTGAATGAAAGGAGCTGGCATCTCACTCTCTTTGAATCTTCTTTATCATGCTAGGATTAGCAGGAAAAAGCAAAAAATTTCAGAATTGCACCTTGCAATGTGGAGATATTACTGTTTGTGCATTTACAATATTCATTGATTTTTGCCATTGAAAAACATGTTTTTCATATACCAGAAATGTTTGAAGCTACTGACTGAATGAAAGGAGCTGGCATCTCACTCTCTTTGAATCTTCTTTATCCTGCTAGGATTAGCAGGAAAAAGCAAAAAATTTCAGAATTGCACCTTGCAATGTGGAGATATTACTGTTTGTGCATTTACAATATTCATTGATTTTTGCCATTGAAAAACGTCCAGAAATGTTTGGAACTACTGACTGAATGAAAGGAGCTGGCATCTCACTCTCTTTGAATCTTCTTTATCATGCTAGGATTAACAGGAAAAAGCAAAAAATTTCAGAATTGCACCTTGCAATGTGGAGATATTACTGTTTGTGCATTTACAATATTCATTGATTTTTGCCATTGAAAAACGTCCAGAAATGTTTGAAGCTACTGACTGAATGAAAGGAGCTGGCATCTCACTCTCTTTGAATCTTCTTTATCATGCTAGGATTAGCAGGAAAAAGCAAAAAATTTCAGAATTGCACCTTGCAATGTGGAGATATTACTGTTTGTGCATTTACAATATTCATTGATTTTTGCCATTGAAAAACATCATGTTATTCATATACCAGAAATGTTTGAAGCTACTGACTGAATGAAAGGAGCTGGCATCTCACTCTCTTTGAATCTTCTTTATCATGCTAGGATTAACAGGAAAAAGCAAAAAATTTCAGAATTGCACCTTGCAATGTGGAGATATTACTGTTTGTGCATTTACAATATTCATTGATTTTTGCCATTGAAAAACGTCCAGAAATGTTTGAAGCTACTGACTGAATGAAAGGAGCTGGCATCTCACTCTCTTTGAATCTTCTTTATCATGCTAGGATTAGCAGGAAAAAGCAAAAAATTTCAGAATTGCACCTTGCAATGTGGAAATATTACTGTTTGTGCATTTACAATATTCATTGATTTTTGCCATTGAAAAACATGTTTTTCATATACCAGAAATGTTTGAAGCTACTGACTGAATGAAAGGAGCTGGCATCTCACTCTCTTTGAATCTTCTTTATCATGCTAGGATTAGCAGGAAAAAGCAAAAAATTTCAGAATTGCACCTTGCAATGTGGAGATATTACTGTTTGTGCATTTACAATATTCATTGATTTTTGCCATTGAAAAACATGTTTTTCATATACCAGAAATGTTTGAAGCTACTGACTGAATGAAAGGAGCTGGCATCTCACTCTCTTTGAATCTTCTTTATCATGCTAGGATTAGCAGGAAAAAGCAAAAAATTTCAGAATTGCACCTTGCAATGTGGAGATATTACTGTTTGTGCATTTACAATATTCATTGATTTTTGCCATTGAAAAACATGTTTTTCATATACCAGAAATGTTTGAAGCTACTGACTGAATGAAAGGAGCTGGCATCTCACTCTCTTTGAATCTTCTTTATCATGCTAGGATTAGCAGGAAAAAGCAAAAAATTTCAGAATTGCACCTTGCAATGTGGAGATATTACTGTTTGTGCATTTACAATATTCATTGATTTTTGCCATTGAAAAACATGTTTTTCATATACCAGAAATGTTTGAAGCTACTGACTGAATGAAAGGAGCTGGCATCTCACTCTCTTTGAATCTTCTTTATCATGCTAGGATTAGCAGGAAAAAGCAAAAAATTTCAGAATTGCACCTTGCAATGTGGAGATATTACTGTTTGTGCATTTACAATATTCATTGATTTTTGCCATTGAAAAACATGTTTTTCATATACCAGAAATGTTTGAAGCTACTGACTGAAAGGAGCTGGCATCTCACTCTCTTTGAATCTTCTTCATCATGCTAGGATTAGCAGGAAAAAGCAAAAAATTTCAGAATTGCACCTTGCAATGTGGAGATATTACTGTTTGTGCATTTACAATATTCATTGATTTTTGCCATTGAAAAACGTCCAGAAATGTTTGAAGCTACTGACTGAATGAAAGGAGCTGGCATCTCACTCTCTTTGAATCTTCTTTATCATGCTAGGATTAGCAGGAAAAAGCAAAAAATTTCAGAATTGCACCTTGCAATGTGGAGATATTACTGTTTGTGCATTTACAATATTCATTGATTTTTGCCATTGAAAAACATGTTTTTCATATACCAGAAATGTTTGAAGCTACTGACTGAATGAAAGGAGCTGGCATCTCACTCTCTTTGAATCTTCTTTATCATGCTAAGATTAACAGGAAAAAGCAAAAAATTTCAGAATTGCACCTTGCAATGTGGAGATATTACTGTTTGTGCATTTACAATATTCATTGATTTTTGCCATTGAAAAACATCATGTTATTCATATACCAGAAATGTTTGAAGCTACTGACTGAATGAAAGGAGCTGGCATCTCACTCTCTTTGAATCTTCTTTATCATGCTAGGATTAACAGGAAAAAGCAAAAAATTTCAGAATTGCACCTTGCAATGTGGAGATATTACTGTTTGTGCATTTACAATATTCATTGATTTTTTTCCATTGAAAAACGTCCAGAAATGTTTGAAGCTACTGACTGAATGAAAGGAGCTGGCATCTCACTCTCTTTGAATCTTCTTTATCATGCTAGGATTAGCAGGAAAAAGCAAAAAATTTCAGAATTGCACCTTGCAATGTGGAAATATTACTATTTGTGCATTTACAATATTCATTGATTTTTGCCATTGAAAAACATGTTTTTCATATACCAGAAATGTTTGAAGCTACTGACTGAATGAAAGGAGCTGGCATCTCACTCTCTTTGAATCTTCTTTATCATGCTAGGATTAGCAGGAAAAAGCAAAAAATTTCAGAATTGCACCTTGCAATGTGGAGATATTACTGTTTGTGCATTTACAATATTCATTGATTTTTGCCATTGAAAAACATGTTTTTCATATACCAGAAATGTTTGAAGCTACTGACTGAATGAAAGGAGCTGGCATCTCACTCTCTTTGAATCTTCTTTATCATGCTAGGATTAGCAGGAAAAAGCAAAAAATTTCAGAATTGCACCTTGCAATGTGGAGATATTACTGTTTGTGCATTTACAATATTCATTGATTTTTGCCATTGAAAAACATGTTTTTCATATACCAGAAATGTTTGAAGCTACTGACTGAATGAAAGGAGCTGGCATCTCACTCTCTTTGAATCTTCTTTATCATGCTAGGATTAGCAGGAAAAAGCAAAAAATTTCAGAATTGCACCTTGCAATGTGGAGATATTACTGTTTGTGCATTTACAATATTCATTGATTTTTGCCATTGAAAAACATGTTTTTCATATACCAGAAATGTTTGAAGCTACTGACTGAATGAAAGGAGCTGGCATCTCACTCTCTTTGAATCTTCTTTATCATGCTAGGATTAGCAGGAAAAAGCAAAAAATTTCAGAATTGCACCTTGCAATGTGGAGATATTACTGTTTGTGCATTTACAATATTCATTGATTTTTGCCATTGAAAAACATGTTTTTCATATACCAGAAATGTTTGAAGCTACTGACTGAAAGGAGCTGGCATCTCACTCTCTTTGAATCTTCTTTATCATGCTAGGATTAGCAGGAAAAAGCAAAAAATTTCAGAATTGCACCTTGCAATGTGGAGATATTACTGTTTGTGCATTTACAATATTCATTGATTTTTGCCATTGAAAAACGTCCAGAAATGTTTGAAGCTACTGACTGAATGAAAGGAGCTGGCATCTCACTCTCTTTGAATCTTCTTTATCATGCTAGGATTAGCAGGAAAAAGCAAAAAATTTCAGAATTGCACCTTGCAATGTGGAGATATTACTGTTTGTGCATTTACAATATTCATTGATTTTTGCCATTGAAAAACATGTTTTTCATATACCAGAAATGTTTGAAGCTACTGACTGAATGAAAGGAGCTGGCATCTCACTCTCTTTGAATCTTCTTTATCATGCTAAGATTAACAGGAAAAAGCAAAAAATTTCAGAATTGCACCTTGCAATGTGGAGATATTACTGTTTGTGCATTTACAATATTCATTGATTTTTGCCATTGAAAAACGTCCAGAAATGTTTGATGCTACTGACTGAATGAAAGGAGCTGGCATCTCACTCTCTTTGAATCTTCTTTATCATGCTAGGATTAGCAGGAAAAAGCAAAAAATTTCAGAATTGCACCTTGCAATGTGGAGATATTACTGTTTGTGCATTTACAATATTCATTGATTTTTGCCATTGAAAAACTTGTTTTTCATATAAAAGAAATGTTTGAAGCTACTGACTGAATGAAAGGAGCTGGCATCTCACTCTCTTTGAATCTTCTTTATCATGCTAGGATTAGCAGGAAAAAGCAAAAAATTTCAGAATTGCACCTTGCAATGTGGAAATATTACTGTTTGTGCATTTACAATATTCATTGATTTTTGCCATTGAAAAACATGTTTTTCATATACCAGAAATGTTTGAAGCTACTGACTGAATGAAAGGAGCTGGCATCTCACTCTCTTTGAATCTTCTTTATCATGCTAGGATTAGCAGGAAAAAGCAAAAAATTTCAGAATTGCACCTTGCAATGTGGAGATATTAGTGTTTGTGCATTTACAATATTCATTGATTTTTGCCATTGAAAAACATGTTTTTCATATACCAGAAATGTTTGAAGCTACTGACAATGAAAGGAGCTGGCATCTCACTCTCTTTGAATCTTCTTTATCATGCTAGGATTAGCAGGAAAAAGCAAAAAATTTCAGAATTGCACCTTGCAATGTGGAGATATTACTGTTTGTGCATTTACAATATTCATTGATTTTTGCCATTGAAAAACATGTTTTTCATATACCAGAAATGTTTGAAGCTACTGACTGAATGAAAGGAGCTGGCATCTCACTCTCTTTGAATCTTCTTTATCATGCTAGGGTTAACAGGAAAAAGCAAAAAATTTCAGAATTGCACCTTGCAATGTGGAGATATTACTGTTTGTGCATTTACAATATTCATTGATTTTTGCCATTGAAAAACGTCCAGAAATGTTTGAAGCTACTGACTGAATGAAAGGAGCTGGCATCTCACTCTCTTTGAATCTTCTTTATCAAGCTAGGATTAGCAGGAAAAAGCAAAAAATTTCAGAATTGCACCTTGCAATGTGGAGATATTACTGTTTGTGCATTTACAATATTCATTGATTTTTGCCATTGAAAAACATGTTTTTCATATACCAGAAATGTTTGAAGCTACTGACTGAATGAAAGGAGCTGGCATCTCACTCTCTTTGAATCTTCTTTATCATGCTAGGATTAGCAGGAAAAAGCAAAAATTTCAGAATTGCACCTTGCAATGTGGAGATATTACTGTTTGTGCATTTACAATATTCATTGATTTTTGCCATTGAAAAACATGTTTTTCATATACCAGAAATGTTTGAAGCTACTGACTGAATGAAAGGAGCTGGCATCTCACTCTCTTTGAATCTTCTTTATCCTGCTAGGATTAGCAGGAAAAAGCAAAAAATTTCAGAATTGCACCTTGCAATGTGGAGATATTACTGTTTGTGCATTTACAATATTCATTGATTTTTGCCATTGAAAAACGTCCAGAAATGTTTGGAACTACTGACTGAATGAAAGGAGCTGGCATCTCACTCTCTTTGAATCTTCTTTATCATGCTAGGATTAACAGGAAAAAGCAAAAAATTTCAGAATTGCACCTTGCAATGTGGAGATATTACTGTTTGTGCATTTACAATATTCATTGATTTTTGCCATTGAAAAACATCATGTTATTCATATACCAGAAATGTTTGAAGCTACTGACTGAATGAAAGGAGCTGGCATCTCACTCTCTTTGAATCTTCTTTATCATGCTAGGATTAACAGGAAAAAGCAAAAAATTTCAGAATTGCACCTTGCAATGTGGAGATATTACTGTTTGTGCATTTACAATATTCATTGATTTTTGCCATTGAAAAACGTCCAGAAATGTTTGAAGCTACTGACTGAATGAAAGGAGCTGGCATCTCACTCTCTTTGAATCTTCTTTATCATGCTAGGATTAGCAGGAAAAAGCAAAAAATTTCAGAATTGCACCTTGCAATGTGGAAATATTACTGTTTGTGCATTTACAATATTCATTGATTTTTGCCATTGAAAAACATGTTTTTCATATACCAGAAATGTTTGAAGCTACTGACTGAATGAAAGGAGCTGGCATCTCACTCTCTTTGAATCTTCTTTATCATGCTAGGATTAGCAGGAAAAAGCAAAAAATTTCAGAATTGCACCTTGCAATGTGGAGATATTAGTGTTTGTGCATTTACAATATTCATTGATTTTTGCCATTGAAAAACATGTTTTTCATATACCAGAAATGTTTGAAGCTACTGACAATGAAAGGAGCTGGCATCTCACTCTCTTTGAATCTTCTTTATCATGCTAGGATTAGCAGGAAAAAGCAAAAAATTTCAGAATTGCACCTTGCAATGTGGAGATATTACTGTTTGTGCATTTACAATATTCATTGATTTTTGCCATTGAAAAACATGTTTTTCATATACCAGAAATGTTTGAAGCTACTGACTGAATGAAAGGAGCTGGCATCTCACTCTCTTTGAATCTTCTTTATCATGCTAGGGTTAACAGGAAAAAGCAAAAAATTTCAGAATTGCACCTTGCAATGTGGAGATATTACTGTTTGTGCATTTACAATATTCATTGATTTTTGCCATTGAAAAACGTCCAGAAATGTTTGAAGCTACTGACTGAATGAAAGGAGCTGGCATCTCACTCTCTTTGAATCTTCTTTATCAAGCTAGGATTAGCAGGAAAAAGCAAAAAATTTCAGAATTGCACCTTGCAATGTGGAGATATTACTGTTTGTGCATTTACAATATTCATTGATTTTTGCCATTGAAAAACATGTTTTTCATATACAAGAAATGTTTGAAGCTACTGACTGAATGAAAGGAGCTGGCATCTCACTCTCTTTGAATCTTCTTTATCATGCTAGGATTAGCAGGAAAAAGCAAAAATTTCAGAATTGCACCTTGCAATGTGGAGATATTACTGTTTGTGCATTTACAATATTCATTGATTTTTGCCATTGAAAAACATGTTTTTCATATACCAGAAATGTTTGAAGCTACTGACTGAATGAAAGGAGCTGGCATCTCACTCTCTTTGAATCTTCTTTATCCTGCTAGGATTAGCAGGAAAAAGCAAAAAATTTCAGAATTGCACCTTGCAATGTGGAGATATTACTGTTTGTGCATTTACAATATTCATTGATTTTTGCCATTGAAAAACATGTTTTTCATATACCAGAAATGTTTGAAGCTACTGACTGAATGAAAGGAGCTGGCATCTCACTCTCTTTGAATCTTCTTTATCATGCTAGGATTAGCAGGAAAAAGCAAAAAATTTCAGAATTGCACCTTGCAATGTGGAAATATTACTGTTTGTGCATTTACAATATTCATTGATTTTTGCCATTGAAAAACATGTTTTTCATATACCAGAAATGTTTGAAGCTACTGACTGAATGAAAGGAGCTGGCATCTCACTCTCTTTGAATCTTCTTTATCATGCTAGGATTAGCAGGAAAAAGCAAAAAATTTCAGAATTGCACCTTGCAATGTGGAGATATTAGTGTTTGTGCATTTACAATATTCATTGATTTTTGCCATTGAAAAACATGTTTTTCATATACCAGAAATGTTTGAAGCTACTGACAATGAAAGGAGCTGGCATCTCACTCTCTTTGAATCTTCTTTATCATGCTAGGATTAGCAGGAAAAAGCAAAAAATTTCAGAATTGCACCTTGCAATGTGGAGATATTACTGTTTGTGCATTTACAATATTCATTGATTTTTGCCATTGAAAAACATGTTTTTCATATACCAGAAATGTTTGAAGCTACTGACTGAATGAAAGGAGCTGGCATCTCACTCTCTTTGAATCTTCTTTATCATGCTAGGGTTAACAGGAAAAAGCAAAAAATTTCAGAATTGCACCTTGCAATGTGGAGATATTACTGTTTGTGCATTTACAATATTCATTGATTTTTGCCATTGAAAAACGTCCAGAAATGTTTGAAGCTACTGACTGAATGAAAGGAGCTGGCATCTCACTCTCTTTGAATCTTCTTTATCAAGCTAGGATTAGCAGGAAAAAGCAAAAAATTTCAGAATTGCACCTTGCAATGTGGAGATATTACTGTTTGTGCATTTACAATATTCATTGATTTTTGCCATTGAAAAACATGTTTTTCATATACCAGAAATGTTTGAAGCTACTGACTGAATGAAAGGAGCTGGCATCTCACTCTCTTTGAATCTTCTTTATCATGCTAGGATTAGCAGGAAAAAGCAAAAATTTCAGAATTGCACCTTGCAATGTGGAGATATTACTGTTTGTGCATTTACAATATTCATTGATTTTTGCCATTGAAAAACATGTTTTTCATATACCAGAAATGTTTGAAGCTACTGACTGAATGAAAGGAGCTGGCATCTCACTCTCTTTGAATCTTCTTTATCCTGCTAGGATTAGCAGGAAAAAGCAAAAAATTTCAGAATTGCACCTTGCAATGTGGAGATATTACTGTTTGTGCATTTACAATATTCATTGATTTTTGCCATTGAAAAACGTCCAGAAATGTTTGGAACTACTGACTGAATGAAAGGAGCTGGCATCTCACTCTCTTTGAATCTTCTTTATCATGCTAGGATTAACAGGAAAAAGCAAAAAATTTCAGAATTGCACCTTGCAATGTGGAGATATTACTGTTTGTGCATTTACAATATTCATTGATTTTTGCCATTGAAAAACATCATGTTATTCATATACCAGAAATGTTTGAAGCTACTGACTGAATGAAAGGAGCTGGCATCTCACTCTCTTTGAATCTTCTTTATCATGCTAGGATTAACAGGAAAAAGCAAAAAATTTCAGAATTGCACCTTGCAATGTGGAGATATTACTGTTTGTGCATTTACAATATTCATTGATTTTTGCCATTGAAAAACGTCCAGAAATGTTTGAAGCTACTGACTGAATGAAAGGAGCTGGCATCTCACTCTCTTTGAATCTTCTTTATCATGCTAGGATTAGCAGGAAAAAGCAAAAAATTTCAGAATTGCACCTTGCAATGTGGAAATATTACTGTTTGTGCATTTACAATATTCATTGATTTTTGCCATTGAAAAACATGTTTTTCATATACCAGAAATGTTTGAAGCTACTGACTGAATGAAAGGAGCTGGCATCTCACTCTCTTTGAATCTTCTTTATCATGCTAGGATTAGCAGGAAAAAGCAAAAAATTTCAGAATTGCACCTTGCAATGTGGAGATATTAGTGTTTGTGCATTTACAATATTCATTGATTTTTGCCATTGAAAAACATGTTTTTCATATACCAGAAATGTTTGAAGCTACTGACAATGAAAGGAGCTGGCATCTCACTCTCTTTGAATCTTCTTTATCATGCTAGGATTAGCAGGAAAAAGCAAAAAATTTCAGAATTGCACCTTGCAATGTGGAGATATTACTGTTTGTGCATTTACAATATTCATTGATTTTTGCCATTGAAAAACATGTTTTTCATATACCAGAAATGTTTGAAGCTACTGACTGAATGAAAGGAGCTGGCATCTCACTCTCTTTGAATCTTCTTTATCATGCTAGGGTTAACAGGAAAAAGCAAAAAATTTCAGAATTGCACCTTGCAATGTGGAGATATTACTGTTTGTGCATTTACAATATTCATTGATTTTTGCCATTGAAAAACGTCCAGAAATGTTTGAAGCTACTGACTGAATGAAAGGAGCTGGCATCTCACTCTCTTTGAATCTTCTTTATCAAGCTAGGATTAGCAGGAAAAAGCAAAAAATTTCAGAATTGCACCTTGCAATGTGGAGATATTACTGTTTGTGCATTTACAATATTCATTGATTTTTGCCATTGAAAAACATGTTTTTCATATACCAGAAATGTTTGAAGCTACTGACTGAATGAAAGGAGCTGGCATCTCACTCTCTTTGAATCTTCTTTATCATGCTAGGATTAGCAGGAAAAAGCAAAAATTTCAGAATTGCACCTTGCAATGTGGAGATATTACTGTTTGTGCATTTACAATATTCATTGATTTTTGCCATTGAAAAACATGTTTTTCATATACCAGAAATGTTTGAAGCTACTGACTGAATGAAAGGAGCTGGCATCTCACTCTCTTTGAATCTTCTTTATCCTGCTAGGATTAGCAGGAAAAAGCAAAAAATTTCAGAATTGCACCTTGCAATGTGGAGATATTACTGTTTGTGCATTTACAATATTCATTGATTTTTGCCATTGAAAAACGTCCAGAAATGTTTGGAACTACTGACTGAATGAAAGGAGCTGGCATCTCACTCTCTTTGAATCTTCTTTACCATGCTAGGATTAACAGGAAAAAGCAAAAAATTTCAGAATTGCACCTTGCAATGTGGAGATATTACTGTTTGTGCATTTACAATATTCATTGATTTTTGCCATTGAAAAACATCATGTTATTCATATACCAGAAATGTTTGAAGCTACTGACTGAATGAAAGGAGCTGGCATCTCACTCTCTTTGAATCTTCTTTATCATGCTAGGATTAACAGGAAAAAGCAAAAAATTTCAGAATTGCACCTTGCAATGTGGAGATATTACTGTTTGTGCATTTACAATATTCATTGATTTTTGCCATTGAAAAACGTCCAGAAATGTTTGAAGCTACTGACTGAATGAAAGGAGCTGGCATCTCACTCTCTTTGAATCTTCTTTATCATGCTAGGATTAGCAGGAAAAAGCAAAAAATTTCAGAATTGCACCTTGCAATGTGGAAATATTACTGTTTGTGCATTTACAATATTCATTGATTTTTGCCATTGAAAAACATGTTTTTCATATACCAGAAATGTTTGAAGCTACTGACTGAATGAAAGGAGCTGGCATCTCACTCTCTTTGAATCTTCTTTATCATGCTAGGATTAGCAGGAAAAAGCAAAAAATTTCAGAATTGCACCTTGCAATGTGGAGATATTACTGTTTGTGCATTTACAATATTCATTGATTTTTGCCATTGAAAAACATGTTTTTCATATACCAGAAATGTTTGAAGCTACTGACTGAATGAAAGGAGCTGGCATCTCACTCTCTTTGAATCTTCTTTATAATGCTAGGATTAACAGGAAAAAGCAAAAAATTTCAGAATTGCACCTTGCAATGTGGAGATATTACTGTTTGTGCATTTACAATATTCATTGATTTTTGCCATTGAAAAACATGTTTTTCATATACCAGAAATGTTTGAAGCTACTGACTGAATGAAAGGAGCTGGCATCTCACTCTCTTTGAATCTTCTTTATCATGCTAAGATTAACAGGAAAAAGCAAAAAATTTCAGAATTGCACCTTGCAATGTGGAGATATTACTGTTTGTGCATTTACAATATTCATTGATTTTTGCCATTGAAAAACGTCCAGAAATGTTTGATGCTACTGACTGAATGAAAGGAGCTGGCATCTCACTCTCTTTGAATCTTCTTTATCATGCTAGGATTAGCAGGAAAAAGCAAAAAATTTCAGAATTGCACCTTGCAATGTGGAGATATTACTGTTTGTGCATTTACAATATTCATTGATTTTTGCCATTGAAAAACTTGTTTTTCATATAAAAGAAATGTTTGAAGCTACTGACTGAATGAAAGGAGCTGGCATCTCACTCTCTTTGAATCTTCTTTATCATGCTAGGATTAACAGGAAAAAGCAAAAAATTTCAGAATTGCACCTTGCAATGTGGAGATATTACTGTTTGTGCATTTACAATATTCATTGATTTTTGCCATTGAAAAACATGTTTTTCATATACCAGAAATGTTTGAAGCTACTGACTGAATGAAAGGAGCTGGCATCTCACTCTCTTTGAATCTTCTTTATCATGCTAGGATTAGCAGGAAAAAGCAAAAAATTTCAGAATTGCACCTTGCAATGTGGAAATATTACTGTTTGTGCATTTACAATATTCATTGATTTTTGCCATTGAAAAACATGTTTTTCATATACCAGAAATGTTTGAAGCTACTGACTGAATGAAAGGAGCTGGCATCTCACTCTCTTTGAATCTTCTTTATCATGCTAGGATTAGCAGGAAAAAGCAAAAAATTTCAGAATTGCACCTTGCAATGTGGAGATATTAGTGTTTGTGCATTTACAATATTCATTGATTTTTGCCATTGAAAAACATGTTTTTCATATACCAGAAATGTTTGAAGCTACTGACAATGAAAGGAGCTGGCATCTCACTCTCTTTGAATCTTCTTTATCATGCTAGGATTAGCAGGAAAAAGCAAAAAATTTCAGAATTGCACCTTGCAATGTGGAGATATTACTGTTTGTGCATTTACAATATTCATTGATTTTTGCCATTGAAAAACATGTTTTTCATATACCAGAAATGTTTGAAGCTACTGACTGAATGAAAGGAGCTGGCATCTCACTCTTTGAATCTTCTTTATCATGCTAGGATTAACAGGAAAAAGCAAAAAATTTCAGAATTGCACCTTGCAATGTGGAGATATTACTGTTTGTGCATTTACAATATTCATTGATTTTTGCCATTGAAAAACGTCCAGAAATGTTTGAAGCTACTGACTGAATGAAAGGAGCTGGCATCTCACTCTCTTTGAATCTTCTTTATCAAGCTAGGATTAGCAGGAAAAAGCAAAAAATTTCAGAATTGCACCTTGCAATGTGGAGATATTACTGTTTGTGCATTTACAATATTCATTGATTTTTGCCATTGAAAAACATGTTTTTCATATACCAGAAATGTTTGAAGCTACTGACTGAATGAAAGGAGCTGGCATCTCACTCTCTTTGAATCTTCTTTATCCTGCTAGGATTAGCAGGAAAAAGCAAAAAATTTCAGAATTGCACCTTGCAATGTGGAGATATTACTGTTTGTGCATTTACAATATTCATTGATTTTTGCCATTGAAAAACATGTTTTTCATATATCAGAAATGTTTGAAGCTACTGACTGAATGAAAGGAGCTGGCATCTCACTCTCTTTGAATCTTCTTTATCCTGCTAGGATTAGCAGGAAAAAGCAAAAAATTTCAGAATTGCACCTTGCAATGTGGAGATATTACTGTTTGTGCATTTACAATATTCATTGATTTTTGCCATTGAAAAACGTCCAGAAATGTTTGGAACTACTGACTGAATGAAAGGAGCTGGCATCTCACTCTCTTTGAATCTTCTTTATCATGCTAGGATTAACAGGAAAAAGCAAAAAATTTCAGAATTGCACCTTGCAATGTGGAGATATTACTGTTTGTGCATTTACAATATTCATTGATTTTTGCCATTGAAAAACATCATGTTATTCATATACCAGAAATGTTTGAAGCTACTGACTGAATGAAAGGAGCTGGCATCTCACTCTCTTTGAATCTTCTTTATCATGCTAGGATTAACAGGAAAAAGCAAAAAATTTCAGAATTGCACCTTGCAATGTGGAGATATTACTGTTTGTGCATTTACAATATTCATTGATTTTTGCCATTGAAAAATGTCCAGAAATGTTTGAAGCTACTGACTGAATGAAAGGAGCTGGCATCTCACTCTCTTTGAATCTTCTTTATCATGCTAGGATTAGCAGGAAAAAGCAAAAAATTTCAGAATTGCACCTTGCAATGTGGAGATATTACTGTTTGTGCATTTACAATATTCATTGATTTTTGCCATTGAAAAACATGTTTTTCATATACCAGAAATGTTTGAAGCTACTGACTGAATGAAAGGAGCTGGCATCTCACTCTCTTTGAATCTTCTTTATCATGCTAGGATTAACAGGAAAAAGCAAAAAATTTCAGAATTGCACCTTGCAATGTGGAGATATTACTGTTTGTGCATTTACAATATTCATTGATTTTTGCCATTGAAAAACATGTTTTTCATATACCAGAAATGTTTGAAGCTACTGACTGAATGAAAGGAGCTGGCATCTCACTCTCTTTGAATCTTCTTTATCATGCTAGGATTAGCAGGAAAAAGCAAAAAATTTCAGAATTGCACCTTGCAATGTGGAGATATTACTGTTTGTGCATTTACAATATTCATTGATTTTTGCCATTGAAAAACATGTTTTTCATATACCAGAAATGTTTGAAGCTACTGACTGAATGAAAGGAGCTGGCATCTCACTCTCTTTGAATCTTCTTTATCATGCTAGGATTAACAGGAAAAAGCAAAAAATTTCAGAATTGCACCTTGCAATGTGGAGATATTAGTGTTTGTGCATTTACAATATTCATTGATTTTTGCCATTGAAAAACATGTTTTTCATATACCAGAAATGTTTGAAGCTACTGACTGAATGAAAGGAGCTGGCATCTCACTCTCTTTGAATCTTCTTTATCATGCTAGGATTAGCAGGAAAAAGCAAAAAATTTCAGAATTGCACCTTGCAATGTGGAGATATTACTGTTTGTGCATTTACAATATTCATTGATTTTTGCCATTGAAAAACATGTTTTTCATATACCAGAAATGTTTGAAGCTACTGACTGAATGAAAGGAGCTGGCATCTCACTCTCTTTGAATCTTCTTTATCATGCTAGGATTAACAGGAAAAAGCAAAAAATTTCAGAATTGCACCTTGCAATGTGGAGATATTACTGTTTGTGCATTTACAATATTCATTGATTTTTGCCATTGAAAAACATCCAGAAATGTTTGAAGCTACTGACTGAATGAAAGGAGCTGGCATCTCACTCTCTTTGAATCTTCTTTATCAAGCTAGGATTAGCAGGAAAAAGCAAAAAATTTCAGAATTGCACCTTGCAATGTGGAGATATTACTGTTTGTGCATTTACAATATTCATTGATTTTTGCCATTGAAAAATGTCCAGAAATGTTTGAAGCTACTGACTGAATGAAAGGAGCTGGCATCTCACTCTCTTTGAATCTTCTTTATCATGCTAGGATTAGCAGGAAAAAGCAAAAAATTTCAGAATTGCACCTTGCAATGTGGAGATATTACTGTTTGTGCATTTACAATATTCATTGATTTTTGCCATTGAAAAACTTGTTTTTCATATAAAAGAAATGTTTGAAGCTACTGACTGAATGAAAGGAGCTGGCATCTCACTCTCTTTGAATCTTCTTTATCATGCTAGGATTAACAGGAAAAAGCAAAAAATTTCAGAATTGCACCTTGCAATGTGGAGATATTACTGTTTGTGCATTTACAATATTCATTGATTTTTGCCATTGAAAAACATGTTTTTCATATACCAGAAATGTTTGAAGCTACTGACTGAATGAAAGGAGCTGGCATCTCACTCTCTTTGAATCTTCTTTATCATGCTAGGATTAGCAGGAAAAAGCAAAAAATTTCAGAATTGCACCTTGCAATGTGGAAATATTACTGTTTGTGCATTTACAATATTCATTGATTTTTGCCATTGAAAAACATGTTTTTCATATACCAGAAATGTTTGAAGCTACTGACTGAATGAAAGGAGCTGGCATCTCACTCTCTTTGAATCTTCTTTATCATGCTAGGATTAGCAGGAAAAAGCAAAAAATTTCAGAATTGCACCTTGCAATGTGGAGATATTAGTGTTTGTGCATTTACAATATTCATTGATTTTTGCCATTGAAAAACATGTTTTTCATATACCAGAAATGTTTGAAGCTACTGACAATGAAAGGAGCTGGCATCTCACTCTCTTTGAATCTTCTTTATCATGCTAGGATTAGCAGGAAAAAGCAAAAAATTTCAGAATTGCACCTTGCAATGTGGAGATATTACTGTTTGTGCATTTACAATATTCATTGATTTTTGCCATTGAAAAACATGTTTTTCATATACCAGAAATGTTTGAAGCTACTGACTGAATGAAAGGAGCTGGCATCTCACTCTCTTTGAATCTTCTTTATCATGCTAGGATTAACAGGAAAAAGCAAAAAATTTCAGAATTGCACCTTGCAATGTGGAGATATTACTGTTTGTGCATTTACAATATTCATTGATTTTTGCCATTGAAAAACGTCCAGAAATGTTTGAAGCTACTGACTGAATGAAAGGAGCTGGCATCTCACTCTCTTTGAATCTTCTTTATCAAGCTAGGATTAGCAGGAAAAAGCAAAAAATTTCAGAATTGCACCTTGCAATGTGGAGATATTACTGTTTGTGCATTTACAATATTCATTGATTTTTGCCATTGAAAAACATGTTTTTCATATACCAGAAATGTTTGAAGCTACTGACTGAATGAAAGGAGCTGGCATCTCACTCTCTTTGAATCTTCTTTATCATGCTAGGATTAGCAGGAAAAAGCAAAAATTTCAGAATTGCACCTTGCAATGTGGAGATATTACTGTTTGTGCATTTACAATATTCATTGATTTTTGCCATTGAAAAACATGTTTTTCATATACCAGAAATGTTTGAAGCTACTGACTGAATGAAAGGAGCTGGCATCTCACTCTCTTTGAATCTTCTTTATCCTGCTAGGATTAGCAGGAAAAAGCAAAAAATTTCAGAATTGCACCTTGCAATGTGGAGATATTACTGTTTGTGCATTTACAATATTCATTGATTTTTGCCATTGAAAAACGTCCAGAAATGTTTGGAACTACTGACTGAATGAAAGGAGCTGGCATCTCACTCTCTTTGAATCTTCTTTATCATGCTAGGATTAACAGGAAAAAGCAAAAAATTTCAGAATTGCACCTTGCAATGTGGAGATATTACTGTTTGTGCATTTACAATATTCATTGATTTTTGCCATTGAAAAACATCATGTTATTCATATACCAGAAATGTTTGAAGCTACTGACTGAATGAAAGGAGCTGGCATCTCACTCTCTTTGAATCTTCTTTATCATGCTAGGATTAACAGGAAAAAGCAAAAAATTTCAGAATTGCACCTTGCAATGTGGAGATATTACTGTTTGTGCATTTACAATATTCATTGATTTTTGCCATTGAAAAATGTCCAGAAATGTTTGAAGCTACTGACTGAATGAAAGGAGCTGGCATCTCACTCTCTTTGAATCTTCTTTATCATGCTAGGATTAGCAGGAAAAAGCAAAAAATTTCAGAATTGCACCTTGCAATGTGGAAATATTACTGTTTGTGCATTTACAATATTCATTGATTTTTGCCATTGAAAAACATGTTTTTCATATACCAGAAATGTTTGAAGCTACTGACTGAATGAAAGGAGCTGGCATCTCACTCTCTTTGAATCTTCTTTATCATGCTAGGATTAGCAGGAAAAAGCAAAAAATTTCAGAATTGCACCTTGCAATGTGGAGATATTACTGTTTGTGCATTTACAATATTCATTGATTTTTGCCATTGAAAAACATGTTTTTCATATACCAGAAATGTTTGAAGCTACTGACTGAATGAAAGGAGCTGGCATCTCACTCTCTTTGAATCTTCTTTATCATGCTAGGATTAACAGGAAAAAGCAAAAAATTTCAGAATTGCACCTTGCAATGTGGAGATATTACTGTTTGTGCATTTACAATATTCATTGATTTTTGCCATTGAAAAACATGTTTTTCATATACCAGAAATGTTTGAAGCTACTGACTGAATGAAAGGAGCTGGCATCTCACTCTCTTTGAATCTTCTTTATCATGCTAGGATTAGCAGGAAAAAGCAAAAAATTTCAGAATTGCACCTTGCAATGTGGAGATATTACTGTTTGTGCATTTACAATATTCATTGATTTTTGCTATTGAAAAACGTTTTTCATATACCAGAAATGTTTGAAGCTACTGACTGAATGAAAGGAGCTGGCATCTCACTCTCTTTGAATCTTCTTTATCATGCTAGGATTAGCAGGAAAAAGCAAAAAATTTCAGAATTGCACCTTGCAATGTGGAGATATTACTGTTTGTGCATTTACAATATTCATTGATTTTTGCCATTGAAAAACATGTTTTTCATATACCAGAAATGTTTGAAGCTACTGACTGAATGAAAGGAGCTGGCATCTCACTCTCTTTGAATCTTCTTTATCATGCTAGGATTAACAGGAAAAAGCAAAAAATTTCAGAATTGCACCTTGCAATGTGGAGATATTACTGTTTGTGCATTTACAATATTCATTGATTTTTGCCATTGAAAAACGTCCAGAAATGTTTGAAGCTACTGACTGAATGAAAGGAGCTGGCATCTCACTCTCTTTGAATCTTCTTTATCATGCTAGGATTAGCAGGAAAAAGCAAAAAATTTCAGAATTGCACCTTGCAATGTGGAGATATTACTGTTTGTGCATTTACAATATTCATTGATTTTTGCCATTGAAAAACGTTTTTCATATACCAGAAATGTTTGAAGCTACTGACTGAATGAAAGGAGCTGGCATCTCACTCTCTTTGAATCTTCTTTATCATGCTAGGATTAGCAGGAAAAAGCAAAAAATTTCAGAATTGCACCTTGCAATGTGGAGATATTACTGTTTGTGCATTTACAATATTCATTGATTTTTGCCATTGAAAAACATGTTTTTCATATACCAGAAATGTTTGAAACTACTGACTGAATGAAAGGAGCTGGCATCTCACTCTCTTTGAATCTTCTTTATCATGCTAGGATTAGCAGGAAAAAGCAAAAAATTTCAGAATTGCACCTTGCAATGTGGAGATATTAGTGTTTGTGCATTTACAATATTCATTGATTTTTGCCATTGAAAAACATGTTTTTCATATACCAGAAATGTTTGAAGCTACTGACTGAATGAAAGGAGCTGGCATCTCACTCTCTTTGAATCTTCTTTATCATGCTAGGATTAGCAGGAAAAAGCAAAAAATTTCAGAATTGCACCTTGCAATGTGGAGATATTACTGTTTGTGCATTTACAATATTCATTGATTTTTGCCATTGAAAAACATGTTTTTCATATACCAGAAATGTTTGAAGCTGCTGACTGAATGAAAGGAGCTGGCATCTCACTCTCTTTGAATCTTCTTTATCCTGCTAGGATTAGCAGGAAAAAGCAAAAAATTTCAGAATTGCACCTTGCAATGTGGAGATATTACTGTTTGTGCATTTACAATATTCATTGATTTTTGCCATTGAAAAACGTCCAGAAATGTTTGAAGCTACTGACTGAATGAAAGGAGCTGGCATCTCACTCTCTTTGAATCTTCTTTATCATGCTAGGATTAACAGGAAAAAGCAAAAAATTTCAGAATTGCACCTTGCAATGTGGAGATATTACTGTTTGTGCATTTACAATATTCATTGATTTTTGCCATTGAAAAACGTCCAGAAATGTTTGAAGCTACTGACTGAATGAAAGGAGCTGGCATCTCACTCTCTTTGAATCTTCTTTATCATGCTAGGATTAGCAGGAAAAAGCAAAAAATTTCAGAATTGCACCTTGCAATGTGGAAATATGACTGTTTGTGCATTTACAATATTCATTGATTTTTGCCATTGAAAAACATGTTTTTCATACACCAGAAATGTTTGAAGCTACTGACTGAATGAAAGGAGCTGGCATCTCACTCTCTTTGAATCTTCTTTATCATGCTAGGATTAGCAGGAAAAAGCAAAAAATTTCAGAATTGCACCTTGCAATGTGGAGATATTAGTGTTTGTGCATTTACAATATTCATTGATTTTTGCCATTGAAAAACATGTTTTTCATATACCAGAAATGTTTGAAGCTACTGACTGAATGAAAGGAGCTGGCATCTCACTCTCTTTGAATTTTCTTTATCATGCTAGGATTAGCAGGAAAAAGCAAAAAATTTCAGAATTGCACCTTGCAATGTGGAGATATTACTGTTTGTGCATTTACAATATTCATTGATTTTTGCCATTGAAAAACATGTTTTTCATATACCAGAAATGTTTGAAGCTACTGACTGAATGAAAGGAGCTGGCATCTCACTCTCTTTGAATCTTCTTTATCATGCTAGGATTAGCAGGAAAAAGCAAAAAATTTCAGAATTGCACCTTGCAATGTGGAGATATTACTGTTTGTGCATTTACAATATTCATTGATTTTTGCCATTGAAAAACATGTTTTTCATATACCAGAAATGTTTGAAGCTACTGACTGAATGAAAGGAGCTGGCATCTCACTCTCTTTGAATCTTCTTTATCATGCTAGGATTAACAGGAAAAAGCAAAAAATTTCAGAATTGCACCTTGCAATGTGGAGATATTACTGTTTGTGCATTTACAATATTCATTGATTTTTGCCATTGAAAAACGTCCAGAAATGTTTGAAGCTACTGACTGAATGAAAGGAGCTGGCATCTCACTCTCTTTGAATCTTCTTTATCATGCTAGGATTAGCAGGAAAAAGCAAAAAATTTCAGAATTGCACCTTGCAATGTGGAGATATTACTGTTTGTGCATTTACAATATTCATTGATTTTTGCCATTGAAAAACATGTTTTTCATATACCAGAAATGTTTGAAGCTACTGACTGAATGAAAGGAGCTGGCATCTCACTCTCTTTGAATCTTCTTTATCATGCTAGGATTAGCAGGAAAAAGCAAAAAATTTCAGAATTGCACCTTGCAATGTGGAGATATTACTGTTTGTGCATTTACAATATTCATTGATTTTTGCCATTGAAAAACATGTTTTTCATATACCAGAAATGTTTGAAGCTACTGACTGAATGAAAGGAGCTGGCATCTCACTCTCTTTGAATCTTCTTTATCCTGCTAGGATTAGCAGGAAAAAGCAAAAAATTTCAGAATTGCACCTTGCAATGTGGAGATATTACTGTTTGTGCATTTACAATATTCATTGATTTTTGCCATTGAAAAACGTCCAGAAATGTTTGAAGCTACTGACTGAATGAAAGGAGCTGGCATCTCACTCTCTTTGAATCTTCTTTATCATGCTAGGATTAGCAGGAAAAAGCAAAAAATTTCAGAATTGCACCTTGCAATATGGAGATATTACTGTTTGTGCATTTACAATATTCATTGATTTTTGCCATTGAAAAACATGTTTTTCATATACCAGAAATGTTTGAAGCTACTGACTGAATGAAAGGAGCTGGCATCTCACTCTCTTTGAATCTTCTTTATCATGCTAGGATTAACAGGAAAAAGCAAAAAATTTCAGAATTGCACCTTGCAATGTGGAGATATTACTGTTTGTGCATTTACAATATTCATTCATTTTTGCCATTGAAAAACGTCCAGAAATGTTTGAAGCTACTGACTGAATGAAAGGAGCTGGCATCTCACTCTCTTTGAATCTTCTTTATCATGCTAGGATTAGCAGGAAAAAGCAAAAAATTTCAGAATTGCACCTTGCAATGTGGAGATATTACTGTTTGTGCATTTACAATATTCATTGATTTTTGCCATTGAAAAACATGTTTTTCATATACCAGAAATGTTTGAAGCTACTGACTGAATGAAAGGAGCTGGCATCTCACTCTCTTTGAATCTTCTTTATCATGCTAGGATTAGCAGGAAAAAGCAAAAAATTTCAGAATTGCACCTTGCAATGTGGAGATATTACTGTTTGTGCATTTACAATATTCATTGATTTTTGCCATTGAAAAACGTTTTTCATATACCAGAAATGTTTGAAGCTACTGACTGAATGAAAGGAGCTGGCATCTCACTCTCTTTGAATCTTCTTTATCATGCTAGGATTAGCAGGAAAAAGCAAAAAATTTCAGAATTGCACCTTGCAATGTGGAGATATTACTGTTTGGGCATTTACAATATTCATTGATTTTTGCCATTGAAAAACATGTTTTTCATATACCAGAAATGTTTGAAGCTACTGACTGAATGAAAGGAGCTGGCATCTCACTCTCTTTGAATCTTCTTTATCATGCTAGGATTAACAGGAAAAAGCAAAAAATTTCAGAATTGCACCTTGCAATGTGGAGATATTACTGTTTGTGCATTTACAATATTCATTGATTTTTGCCATTGAAAAACGTCCAGAAATGTTTGAAGCTACTGACTGAATGAAAGGAGCTGGCATCTCACTCTCTTTGAATCTTCTTTATCATGCTAGGATTAGCAGGAAAAAGCAAAAAATTTCAGAATTGCACCTTGCAATGTGGAGATATTACTGTTTGTGCATTTACAATATTCATTGATTTTTGCCATTGAAAAACGTTTTTCATATACCAGAAATGTTTGAAGCTACTGACTGAATGAAAGGAGCTGGCATCTCACTCTCTTTGAATCTTCTTTATCATGCTAGGATTAGCAGGAAAAAGCAAAAAAATTCAGAATTGCACCTTGCAATGTGGAGATATTACTGTTTGTGCATTTACAATATTCATTGATTTTTGCCATTGAAAAACATGTTTTTCATATACCAGAAATGTTTGAAACTGCTGACTGAATGAAAGGAGCTGGCATCTCACTCTCTTTGAATCTTCTTTATCATGCTAGGATTAGCAGGAAAAAGCAAAAAATTTCAGAATTGCACCTTGCAATGTGGAGATATTAGTGTTTGTGCATTTACAATATTCATTGATTTTTGCCATTGAAAAACATGTTTTTCATATACCAGAAATGTTTGAAGCTACTGACTGAATGAAAGGAGCTGGCATCTCACTCTCTTTGAATCTTCTTTATCATGCTAGGATTAGCAGGAAAAAGCAAAAAATTTCAGAATTGCACCTTGCAATGTGGAGATATTACTGTTTGTGCATTTACAATATTCATTGATTTTTGCCATTGAAAAACATGTTTTTCATATACCAGAAATGTTTGAAGCTACTGACTGAATGAAAGGAGCTGGCATCTCACTCTCTTTGAATCTTCTTTATCATGCTAGGATTAACAGGAAAAAGCAAAAAATTTCAGAATTGCACCTTGCAATGTGGAGATATTACTGTTTGTGCATTTACAATATTCATTGATTTTTGCCATTGAAAAACGTCCAGAAATGTTTGAAGCTACTGACTGAATGAAAGGAGCTGGCATCTCACTCTCTTTGAATCTTCTTTATCATGCTAGGATTAGCAGGAAAAAGCAAAAAATTTCAGAATTGCACCTTGCAATGTGGAGATATTACTGTTTGTGCATTTACAATATTCATTGATTTTTGCCATTGAAAAACATGTTTTTCATATACCAGAAATGTTTGAAGCTACTGACTGAATGAAAGGAGCTGGCATCTCACTCTCTTTGAATCTTCTTTATCATGCTAGGATTAGCAGGAAAAAGCAAAAAAATTCAGAATTGCACCTTGCAATGTGGAGATATTACTGTTTGTGCATTTACAATATTCATTGATTTTTGCCATTGAAAAACATGTTTTTCATATACCAGAAATGTTTGAAGCTACTGACTGAATGAAAGGAGCTGGCATCTCACTCTCTTTGAATCTTCTTTATCCTGCTAGGATTAGCAGGAAAAAGCAAAAAATTTCAGAATTGCACCTTGCAATGTGGAGATATTACTGTTTGTGCATTTACAATATTCATTGATTTTTGCCATTGAAAAACGTCCAGAAATGTTTGAAGCTACTGACTGAATGAAAGGAGCTGGCATCTCACTCTCTTTGAATCTTCTTTATCATGCTAGGATTAACAGGAAAAAGCAAAAAATTTCAGAATTGCACCTTGCAATGTGGAGATATTACTGTTTGTGCATTTACAATATTCATTGATTTTTGCCATTGAAAAACGTCCAGAAATGTTTGAAGCTACTGACTGAATGAAAGGAGCTGGCATCTCACTCTCTTTGAATCTTCTTTATCATGCTAGGATTAGCAGGAAAAAGCAAAAAATTTCAGAATTGCACCTTGCAATGTGGAGATATTACTGTTTGTGCATTTACAATATTCATTGATTTTTGCCATTGAAAAACCATGTTATTCATATACCAGAAATGTTTGAAGCTACTGACTGAATGAAAGGAGCTGGCATCTCACTCTCTTTGAATCTTCTTTATCATGCAAGGATTAACAGGAAAAAGCAAAAAATTTCAGAATTGCACCTTGCAATGTGGAGATATTACTGTTTGTGCATTTACAATATTCATTGATTTTTGCCATTGAAAAACGTCCAGAAATGTTTGAAGCTACTGACTGAATGAAAGGAGCTGGCATCTCACTCTCTTTGAATCTTCTTTATCATGCTAGGATTAGCAGGAAAAAGCAAAAAATTTCAGAATTGCACCTTGCAATGTGGAAATATGACTGTTTGTGCATTTACAATATTCATTGATTTTTGCCATTGAAAAACATGTTTTTCATACACCAGAAATGTTTGAAGCTACTGACTGAATGAAATGAGCTGGCATCTCACTCTCTTTGAATCTTCTTTATCATGCTAGGATTAGCAGGAAAAAGCAAAAAATTTCAGAATTGCACCTTGCAATGTGGAGATATTAGTGTTTGTGCATTTACAATATTCATTGATTTTTGCCATTGAAAAACATGTTTTTCATATACCAGAAATGTTTGAAGCTACTGACTGAATGAAAGGAGCTGGCATCTCACTCTCTTTGAATCTTCTTTATCATGCTAGGATTAGCAGGAAAAAGCAAAAAATTTCAGAATTGCACCTTGCAATGTGGAGATATTACTGTTTGTGCATTTACAATATTCATTGATTTTTGCCATTGAAAAACATGTTTTTCATATACCAGAAATGTTTGAAGCTACTGACTGAATGAAAGGAGCTGGCATCTCACTCTCTTTGAATCTTCTTTATCATGCTAGGATTAACAGGAAAAAGCAAAAAATTTCAGAATTGCACCTTGCAATGTGGAGATATTACTGTTTGTGCATTTACAATATTCATTGATTTTTGCCATTGAAAAACGTCCAGAAATGTTTGAAGCTACTGACTGAATGAAAGGAGCTGGCATCTCACTCTCTTTGAATCTTCTTTATCATGCTAGGATTAGCAGGAAAAAGCAAAAAATTTCAGAATTGCACCTTGCAATGTGGAGATATTACTATTTGTGCATTTACAATATTCATTGATTTTTTCCCATTGAAAAACATGTTTTTCATATACCAGAAATGTTTGAAGCTACTGACTGAATGAAAGGAGCTGGCATCTCACTCTCTTTGAATCTTCTTTATCATGCTAGGATTAGCAGGGAAAAGCAAAAAATTTCAGAATTGCACCTTGCAATGTGGAGATATTACTGTTTGTGCATTTACAATATTCATTGATTTTTGCCATTGAAAAACATGTTTTTCATATACCAGAAATGTTTGAAGCTACTGACTGAATGAAAGGAGCTGGCATCTCACTCTCTTTGAATCTTCTTTATCATGCTAGGATTAGCAGGAAAAAGCAAAAAATTTCAGAATTGCACCTTGCAATGTGGAGATATTACTGTTTGTGCATTTACAATATTCATTGATTTTTGCCATTGAAAAACATGTTTTTCATATACCAGAAATGTTTGAAGCTACTGACTGAATGAAAGGAGCTGGCATCTCACTCTCTTTGAATCTTCTTTATCCTGCTAGGATTAGCAGGAAAAAGCAAAAAATTTCAGAATTGCACCTTGCAATGTGGAGATATTACTGTTTGTGCATTTACAATATTCATTGATTTTTGCCATTGAAAAACGTCCAGAAATGTTTGAAGCTACTGACTGAATGAAAGGAGCTGGCATCTCACTCTCTTTGAATCTTCTTTATCATGCTAGGATTAACAGGAAAAAGCAAAAAATTTCAGAATTGCACCTTGCAATGTGGAGATATTACTGTTTGTGCATTTACAATATTCATTCATTTTTGCCATTGAAAAACGTCCAGAAATGTTTGAAGCTACTGACTGAATGAAAGGAGCTGGCATCTCACTCTCTTTGAATCTTCTTTATCATGCTAGGATTAGCAGGAAAAAGCAAAAAATTTCAGAATTGCACCTTGCAATGTGGAAATATGACTGTTTGTGCATTTACAATATTCATTGATTTTTGCCATTGAAAAACATGTTTTTCATACACCAGAAATGTTTGAAGCTACTGACTGAATGAAAGGAGCTGGCATCTCACTCTCTTTGAATCTTCTTTATCATGCTAGGATTAGCAGGAAAAAGCAAAAAATTTCAGAATTGCACCTTGCAATGTGGAGATATTACTGTTTGTGCATTTACAATATTCATTGATTTTTGCCATTGAAAAACATGTTTTTCATATACCAGAAATGTTTGAAGCTACTGACTGAATGAAAGGAGCTGGCATCTCACTCTCTTTGAATCTTCTTTATCATGCTAGGATTAGCAGGAAAAAGCAAAAAATTTCAGAATTGCACCTTGCAATGTGGAGATATTACTGTTTGTGCATTTACAATATTCATTGATTTTTGCCATTGAAAAACATGTTTTTCATATACCAGAAATGTTTGAAGCTACTGACTGAATGAAAGGAGCTGGCATCTCACTCTCTTTGAATCTTCTTTATCATGCTAGGATTAACAGGAAAAAGCAAAAAATTTCAGAATTGCACCTTGCAATGTGGAGATATTACTGTTTGTGCATTTACAATATTCATTGATTTTTGCCATTGAAAAACGTCCAGAAATGTTTGAAGCTACTGACTGAATGAAAGGAGCTGGCATCTCACTCTCTTTGAATCTTCTTTATCATGCTAGGATTAGCAGGAAAAAGCAAAAAATTTCAGAATTGCACCTTGCAATGTGGAGATATTACTATTTGTGCATTTACAATATTCATTGATTTTTTGCCATTGAAAAACATGTTTTTCATATACCAGAAATGTTTGAAGCTACTGACTGAATGAAAGGAGCTGGCATCTCACTCTCTTTGAATCTTCTTTATCATGCTAGGATTAGCAGGAAAAAGCAAAAAATTTCAGAATTGCACCTTGCAATGTGGAGATATTACTGTTTGTGCATTTACAATATTCATTGATTTTTGCCATTGAAAAACATGTTTTTCATATACCAGAAATGTTTGAAGCTACTGACTGAATGAAAGGAGCTGGCATCTCACTCTCTTTGAATCTTCTTTATCCTGCTAGGATTAGCAGGAAAAAGCAAAAAATTTCAGAATTGCACCTTGCAATGTGGAGATATTACTGTTTGTGCATTTACAATATTCATTGATTTTTGCCATTGAAAAACGTCCAGAAATGTTTGAAGCTACTGACTGAATGAAAGGAGCTGGCATCTCACTCTCTTTGAATCTTCTTTATCATGCTAGGATTAACAGGAAAAAGCAAAAAATTTCAGAATTGCACCTTGCAATGTGGAGATATTACTGTTTGTGCATTTACAATATTCATTGATTTTTGCCATTGAAAAACGTCCAGAAATGTTTGAAGCTACTGACTGAATGAAAGGAGCTGGCATCTCACTCTCTTTGAATCTTCTTTATCATGCTAGGATTAGCAGGAAAAAGCAAAAAATTTCAGAATTGCACCTTGCAATGTGGAGATATAACTGTTTGTGCATTTACAATATTCATTGATTTTTGCCATTGAAAAACATCATGTTATTCATATACCAGAAATGTTTGAAGCTACTGACTGAATGAAAGGAGCTGGCATCTCACTCTCTTTGAATCTTCTTTATCATGCTAGGATTAACAGGAAAAAGCAAAAAATTTCAGAATTGTACCTTGCAATGTGGAGATATTACTGTTTGTGCATTTACAATATTCATTGATTTTTGCCATTGAAAAACGTCCAGAAATGTTTGAAGCTACTGACTGAATGAAAGGAGCTGGCATCTCACTCTCTTTGAATCTTCTTTATCATGCTAGGATTAGCAGGAAAAAGCAAAAAATTTCAGAATTGCACCTTGCAATGTGGAAATATTACTGTTTGTGCATTTACAATATTCATTGATTTTTGCCATTGAAAAACATGTTTTTCATACACCAGAAATGTTTGAAGCTACTGACTGAATGAAAGGAGCTGGCATCTCACTTTCTTTGAATCTTCTTTATCATGCTAGGATTAGCAGGAAAAAGCAAAAAATTTCAGAATTGCACCTTGCAATGTGGAGATATGTGTTTGTGCATTTACAATATTCATTGATTTTTGCCATTGAAAAACATGTTTTTCATATACCAGAAATGTTTGAAGCTACTGACTGAATGAAAGGAGCTGGCATCTCACTCTCTTTGAATCTTCTTTATCATGCTAGGATTAGCAGGAAAAAGCAAAAAATTTCAGAATTGCACCTTGCAATGTGGAGATATTACTGTTTGTGCATTTACAATATTCATTGATTTTTGCCATTGAAAAACATGTTTTTCATATACCAGAAATGTTTGAAGCTACTGACTGAATGAAAGGAGCTGGCATCTCACTCTCTTTGAATCTTCTTTATCCTGCTAGGATTAGCAGGAAAAAGCAAAAAATTTCAGAATTGCACCTTGCAATGTGGAGATATTACTGTTTGCGCATTTACAATATTCATTGATTTTTGCCATTGAAAAACGTCCAGAAATGTTTGAAGCTACTGACTGAATGAAAAGAGCTGGCATCTCACTCTCTTTGAATCTTCTTTATCATGCTAGGATTAGCAGGAAAAAGCAAAAAATTTCAGAATTGCACCTTGCAATGTGGAGATATTACTGTTTGTGCATTTACAATATTCATTGATTTTTGCCATTGAAAAACATGTTTTTCATATACCAGAAATGTTTGAAGCTACTGACTGAATGAAAGGAGCTGGCATCTCACTCTCTTTGAATCTTCTTTATCCTGCTAGGATTAGCAGGAAAAAGCAAAAAATTTCAGAATTGCACCTTGCAATGTGGAGATATTACTGTTTGTGCATTTACAATATTCATTGATTTTTGCCATTGAAAAACATGTTTTTCATATACCAGAAATGTTTGAACCTACTGACTGAATGAAAGGAGCTGGCATCTCACTCTCTTTGAATCTTCTTTATCCTGCTAGGATTAGCAGGAAAAAGCAAAAAATTTCAGAATTGCACCTTGCAATGTGGAGATATTACTGTTTGTGCATTTACAATATTCATTGATTTTTGCCATTGAAAAACGTCCAGAAATGTTTGAAGCTACTGACTGAATGAAAGGAGCTGGCATCTCACTCTCTTTGAATCTTCTTTATCATGCTAGGATTAACAGGAAAAAGCAAAAAATTTCAGAATTGCACCTTGCAATGTGGAGATATTACTGTTTGTGCATTTACAATATTCATTGATTTTTGCCATTGAAAAACATGTTTTTCATATACCAGAAATCTTTGAAGCTACTGACTGAATGAAAGGAGCTGGCATCTCACTCTCTTTGAATCTTCTTTATCATGCTAGGATTAGCAGGAAAAAGCAAAAAATTTCAGAATTGCACCTTGCAATGTGGAGATATTACTGTTTGTGCATTTACAATATTCATTGATTTTTGCCATTGAAAAACATGTTTTTCATATACCAGAAATGTTTGAAGCTACTGACTGAATGAAAGGAGCTGGCATCTCACTCTCTTTGAATCTTCTTTATCATGCTAGGATTAGCAGGAAAAAGCAAAAAATTTCAGAATTGCACCTTGCAATGTGGAGATATTACTGTTTGTGCATTTACAATATTCATTGATTTTTGCCATTGAAAAACATGTTTTTCATATACCAGAAATGTTTGAAGCTACTGACTGAATGAAAGGAGCTGGCATCTCACTCTCTTTGAATCTTCTTTATCCTGCTAGGATTAGCAGGAAAAAGCAAAAAATTTCAGAATTGCACCTTGCAATGTGGAGATATTACTGTTTGTGCATTTACAATATTCATTGATTTTTGCCATTGAAAAACGTCCAGAAATGTTTGAAGCTACTGACTGAATGAAAGGAGCTGGCATCTCACTCTCTTTGAATCTTCTTTATCATGCTAGGATTAACAGGAAAAAGCAAAAAATTTCAGAATTGCACCTTGCAATGTGGAGATATTACTGTTTGTGCATTTACAATATTCATTGATTTTTGCCATTGAAAAACGTCCAGAAATGTTTGAAGCTACTGACTGAATGAAAGGAGCTGGCATCTCACTCTCTTTGAATCTTCTTTATCATGCTAGGATTAGAAGGAAAAAGCAAAAAATTTCAGAATTGCACCTTGCAATGTGGAGATATAACTGTTTGTGCATTTACAATATTCATTGATTTTTGCCATTGAAAAACATCATGTTATTCATATACCAGAAATGTTTGAAGCTACTGACTGAATGAAAGGAGCTGGCATCTCACTCTCTTTGAATCTTCTTTATCATGCTAGGATTAACAGGAAAAAGCAAAAAATTTCAGAATTGTACCTTGCAATGTGGAGATATTACTGTTTGTGCATTTACAATATTCATTGATTTTTGCCATTGAAAAACGTCCAGAAATGTTTGAAGCTACTGACTGAATGAAAGGAGCTGGCATCTCACTCTCTTTGAATCTTCTTTATCATGCTAGGATTAGCAGGAAAAAGCAAAAAATTTCAGAATTGCACCTTGCAATGTGGAAATATTACTGTTTGTGCATTTACAATATTCATTGATTTTTGCCATTGAAAAACATGTTTTTCATACACCAGAAATGTTTGAAGCTACTGACTGAATGAAAGGAGCTGGCATCTCACTCTCTTTGAATCTTCTTTATCATGCTAGGATTAGCAGGAAAAAGCAAAAAATTTCAGAATTGCACCTTGCAATGTGGAGATATGTGTTTGTGCATTTACAATATTCATTGATTTTTGCCATTGAAAAACATGTTTTTCATATACCAGAAATGTTTGAAGCTACTGACTGAATGAAAGGAGCTGGCATCTCACTCTCTTTGAATCTTCTTTATCATGCTAGGATTAGCAGGAAAAAGCAAAAAATTTCAGAATTGCACCTTGCAATGTGGAGATATTACTGTTTGTGCATTTACAATATTCATTGATTTTTGCCATTGAAAAACATGTTTTTCATATACCAGAAATGTTTGAAGCTACTGACTGAATGAAAGGAGCTGGCATCTCACTCTCTTTGAATCTTCTTTATCCTGCTAGGATTAGCAGGAAAAAGCAAAAAATTTCAGAATTGCACCTTGCAATGTGGAGATATTACTGTTTGTGCATTTACAATATTCATTGATTTTTGCCATTGAAAAACGTCCAGAAATGTTTGAAGCTACTGACTGAATGAAAAGAGCTGGCATCTCACTCTCTTTGAATCTTCTTTATCATGCTAGGATTAGCAGGAAAAAGCAAAAAATTTCAGAATTGCACCTTGCAATGTGGAGATATTACTGTTTGTGCATTTACAATATTCATTGATTTTTGCCATTGAAAAACATGTTTTTCATATACCAGAAATGTTTGAAGCTACTGACTGAATGAAAGGAGCTGGCATCTCACTCTCTTTGAATCTTCTTTATCCTGCTAGGATTAGCAGGAAAAAGCAAAAAATTTCAGAATTGCACGTTGCAATGTGGAGATATTACTGTTTGTGCATTTACAATATTCATTGATTTTTGCCATTGAAAAACATGTTTTTCATATACCAGAAATGTTTGAAGCTACTGACTGAATGAAAGGAGCTGGCATCTCACTCTCTTTGAATCTTCTTTATCCTGCTAGGATTAGCAGGAAAAAGCAAAAAATTTCAGAATTGCACCTTGCAATGTGGAGATATTACTGTTTGTGCATTTACAATATTCATTGATTTTTGCCATTGAAAAACGTCCAGAAATGTTTGAAGCTACTGACTGAATGAAAGGAGCTGGCATCTCACTCTCTTTGAATCTTCTTTACCATGCTAGGATTAACAGGAAAAAGCAAAAAATTTCAGAATTGCACCTTGCAATGTGGAGATATTACTGTTTGTGCATTTACAATATTCATTGATTTTTGCCATTGAAAAACATGTTTTTCATATACCAGAAATCTTTGAA
Organism: Phyllobates terribilis; assembly: GCF_046119375.1. Classification (NCBI taxonomy): domain Eukaryota; kingdom Metazoa; phylum Chordata; class Amphibia; order Anura; family Dendrobatidae; genus Phyllobates; species Phyllobates terribilis. Next base: position 116,502 of record NW_027365343.1, read on the forward strand.
GCTACTGACTGAATGAAAGGAGCTGGCATCTCACTCTCTTTGAATCTTCTTTATCATGCTAGGATTAGCAGGAAAAAGCAAAAAATTTCAGAATTGCACCTTGCAATGTGGAGATATTACTGTTTGTGCATTTACAATATTCATTGATTTTTGCCATTGAAAAACATGTTTTTCATATACCAGAAATGTTTGAAGCTACTGACTGAATGAAAGGAGCTGGCATCTCACTCTCTTTGAATCTTCTTTATCCTGCTAGGATTAGCAGGAAAAAGCAAAAAATTTCAGAATTGCACCTTGCAATGTGGAGATATTACTGTTTGTGCATTTACAATATTCATTGATTTTTGCCATTGAAAAACATGTTTTTCATATACCAGAAATGTTTGAAGCTACTGACTGAATGAAAGGAGCTGGCATCTCACTCTCTTTGAATCTTCTTTATCCTGCTAGGATTAGCAGGAAAAAGCAAAAAATTTCAGAATTGCACCTTGCAATGTGGAGATATTACTGTTTGTGCATTTACAATATTCATTGATTTTTGCCATTGAAAAACGTCCAGAAATGTTTGAAGCTACTGACTGAATGAAAGGAGCTGGCATCTCACTCTCTTTGAATCTTCTTTATCATGCTAGGATTAACAGGAAAAAGCAAAAAATTTCAGAATTGCACCTTGCAATGTGGAGATATTACTGTTTGTGCATTTACAATATTCATTGATTTTTGCCATTGAAAAACGTCCAGAAATGTTTGAAGCTACTGACTGAATGAAAGGAGCTGGCATCTCACTCTCTTTGAATCTTCTTTATCATGCTAGGATTAGCAGGAAAAAGCAAAAAATTTCAGAATTGCACCTTGCAATGTGGAGATATTACTGTTTGTGCATTTACAATATTCATTGATTTTTGCCATTGAAAAACATCATGTTATTCATATACCAGAAATGTTTGAAGCTACTGACTGAATGAAAGCAGCTGGCATCTCACTCTCTTTGAATCTTCTTTATCATGCTAGGATTAACAGGAAAAAGCAAAAAATTTCAGAATTGCACCTTGCAATGTGGAGATATTACTGTTTGTGCATTTACAATATTCATTGATTTTTGCCATTGAAAAACGTCCAGAAATGTTTGAAGCTACTGACTGAATGAAAGGAGCTGGCATCTCACTCTCTTTGAATCTTCTTTATCATGCTAGGATTAGCAGGAAAAAGCAAAAAATTTCAGAATTGCACCTTGCAATGTGGAAATATTACTGTTTGTGCATTTACAATATTCATTGATTTTTGCCATTGAAAAACGTTTTTCATATACCAGAAATGTTTGAAGCTACTGACTGAATGAAAGGAGCTGGCATCTCACTCTCTTTGAATCTTCTTTATCATGCTAGGATTAGCAGGAAAGAGCAAAAAATTTCAGAATTGCACCTTGCAATGTGGAGATATTACTGTTTGTGCATTTACAATATTCATTGATTTTTGCCATTGAAAAACGTTTTTCATATACCAGAAATGTTTGAAGCTACTGACTGAATGAAAGGAGCTGGCATCTCACTCTCTTTGAATCTTCTTTATCATGCTAGGATTAGCAGGAAAAAGCAAAAAATTTCAGAATTGCACCTTGCAATGTGGAGATATTACTGTTTGTGCATTTACAATATTCATTGATTTTTGCCATTGAAAAACATGTTTTTCATATACCAGAAATGTTTGAAGCTACTGACTGAATGAAAGGAGCTGGCATCTCACTCTCTTTGAATCTTCTTTATCATGCTAGGATTAGCAGGAAAAAGCAAAAAATTTCAGAATTGCACCTTGCAATGTGGAGATATTACTGTTTGTGCATTTACAATATTCATTGATTTTTGCCATTGAAAAACATGTTTTTCATATACCAGAAATGTTTGAAGCTACTGACTGAATGAAAGGAGCTGGCATCTCACTCTCTTTGAATCTTCTTTATCATGCTAGGATTAGCAGGAAAAAGCAAAAAATTTCAGAATTGCACCTTGCAATGTGGAGATATTACTGTTTGTGCATTTACAATATTCATTGATTTTTGCCATTGAAAAACATGTTTTTCATATACCAGAAATGTTTGAAGCTACTGACTGAATGAAAGGAGCTGGCATCTCACTCTCTTTGAATCTTCTTTATCCTGCTAGGATTAGCAGGAAAAAGCAAAAAATTTCAGAATTGCACCTTGCAATGTGGAGATATTACTGTTTGTGCATTTACAATATTCATTGATTTTTGCCATTGAAAAACGTCCAGAAATGTTTGAAGCTACTGACTGAATGAAAAGAGCTGGCATCTCACTCTCTTTGAATCTTCTTTATCATGCTAGGATTAGCAGGAAAAAGCAAAAAATTTCAGAATTGCACCTTGCAATGTGGAGATATTACTGTTTGTGCATTTACAATATTCATTGATTTTTGCCATTGAAAAACATGTTTTTCATATACCAGAAATGTTTGAAGCTACTGACTGAATGAAAGGAGCTGGCATCTCACTCTCTTTGAATCTTCTTTATCCTGCTAGGATTAGCAGGAAAAAGCAAAAAATTTCAGAATTGCACCTTGCAATGTGGAGATATTACTGTTTGTGCATTTACAATATTCATTGATTTTTGCCATTGAAAAACATGTTTTTCATATACCAGAAATGTTTGAAGCTACTGACTGAATGAAAGGAGCTGGCATCTCACTCTCTTTGAATCTTCTTTATCCTGCTAGGATTAGCAGGAAAAAGCAAAAAATTTCAGAATTGCACCTTGCAATGTGGAGATATTACTGTTTGTGCATTTACAATATTCATTGATTTTTGCCATTGAAAAACGTCCAGAAATGTTTGAAGCTACTGACTGAATGAAAGGAGCTGGCATCTCACGCTCTTTGAATCTTCTTTATCATGCTAGGATTAACAGGAAAAAGCAAAAAATTTCAGAATTGCACCTTGCAATGTGGAGATATTACTGTTTGTGCATTTACAATATTCATTGATTTTTGCCATTGAAAAACATGTTTTTCATATACCAGAAATCTTTGAAGCTACTGACTGAATGAAAGGAGCTGGCATCTCACTCTCTTTGAATCTTCTTTATCATGCTAGGATTAGCAGGAAAAAGCAAAAAATTTCAGAATTGCACCTTGCAATGTGGAGATATTACTGTTTGTGCATTTACAATATTCATTGATTTTTGCCATTGAAAAACATGTTTTTCATATACCAGAAATGTTTGAAGCTACTGACTGAATGAAAGGAGCTGGCATCTCACTCTCTTTGAATCTTCTTTATCCTGCTAGGATTAGCAGGAAAAAGCAAAAAATTTCAGAATTGCACCTTGCAATGTGGAGATATTACTGTTTGTGCATTTACAATATTCATTGATTTTTGCCATTGAAAAACATGTTTTTCATATACCAGAAATGTTTGAAGCTACTGACTGAATGAAAGGAGCTGGCATCTCACTCTCTTTGAATCTTCTTTATCCTGCTAGGATTAGCAGGAAAAAGCAAAAAATTTCAGAATTGCACCTTGCAATGTGGAGATATTACTGTTTGTGCATTTACAATATTCATTGATTTTTGCCATTGAAAAACGTCCAGAAATGTTTGAAGCTACTGACTGAATGAAAGGAGCTGGCATCTCACTCTCTTTGAATCTTCTTTATCATGCTAGGATTAACAGGAAAAAGCAAAAAATTTCAGAATTGCACCTTGCAATGTGGAGATATTACTGTTTGTGCATTTACAATATTCATTGATTTTTGCCATTGAAAAACGTCCAGAAATGTTTGAAGCTACTGACTGAATGAAAGGAGCTGGCATCTCACTCTCTTTGAATCTTCTTTATCATGCTAGGATTAGCAGGAAAAAGCAAAAAATTTCAGAATTGCACCTTGCAATGTGGAGATATTACTGTTTGTGCATTTACAATATTCATTGATTTTTGCCATTGAAAAACATGTTTTTCATATACCAGAAATGTTTGAAGCTACTGACTGAATGAAAGGAGCTGGCATCTCACTCTCTTTGAATCTTCTTTATCATGCTAGGATTAGCAGGAAAAAGCAAAAAATTTCAGAATTGCACCTTGCAATGTGGAGATATTACTGTTTGTGCATTTACAATATTCATTGATTTTTGCCATTGAAAAACATCATGTTATTCATATACCAGAAATGTTTGAAGCTACTGACTGAATGAAAGCAGCTGGCATCTCACTCTCTTTGAATCTTCTTTATCATGCTAGGATTAACAGGAAAAAGCAAAAAATTTCAGAATTGCACCTTGCAATGTGGAGATATTACTGTTTGTGCATTTACAATATTCATTGATTTTTGCCATTGAAAAACGTCCAGAAATGTTTGAAGCTACTGACTGAATGAAAGGAGCTGGCATCTCACTCTCTTTGAATCTTCTTTATCATGCTAGGATTAGCAGGAAAAAGCAAAAAATTTCAGAATTGCACCTTGCAATGTGGAAATATTACTGTTTGTGCATTTACAATATTCATTGATTTTTGCCATTGAAAAACGTTTTTCATATACCAGAAATGTTTGAAGCTACTGACTGAATGAAAGGAGCTGGCATCTCACTCTCTTTGAATCTTCTTTATCATGCTAGGATTAGCAGGAAAGAGCAAAAAATTTCAGAATTGCACCTTGCAATGTGGAGATATTACTGTTTGTGCATTTACAATATTCATTGATTTTTGCCATTGAAAAACGTTTTTCATATACCAGAAATGTTTGAAGCTACTGACTGAATGAAAGGAGCTGGCATCTCACTCTCTTTGAATCTTCTTTATCATGCTAGGATTAGCAGGAAAAAGCAAAAAATTTCAGAATTGCACCTTGCAATGTGGAGATATTACTGTTTGTGCATTTACAATATTCATTGATTTTTGCCATTGAAAAACATGTTTTTCATATACCAGAAATGTTTGAAGCTACTGACTGAATGAAAGGAGCTGGCATCTCACTCTCTTTGAATCTTCTTTATCATGCTAGGATTAGCAGGAAAAAGCAAAAAATTTCAGAATTGCACCTTGCAATGTGGAGATATTACTGTTTGTGCATTTACAATATTCATTGATTTTTGCCATTGAAAAACATGTTTTTCATATACCAGAAATGTTTGAAGCTACTGACTGAATGAAAGGAGCTGGCATCTCACTCTCTTTGAATCTTCTTTATCATGCTAGGATTAGCAGGAAAAAGCAAAAAATTTCAGAATTGCACCTTGCAATGTGGAGATATTACTGTTTGTGCATTTACAATATTCATTGATTTTTGCCATTGAAAAACATGTTTTTC